>NW_024037962.1:0-219813 GCF_016077235.1 Cyprinodon tularosa
CCATGTGGAGGACTTCCGTCCTCCTAAGAAGTAGGTCTTTGGTTCAGTCATCATTCAGCTGTATCTGAGGCTGGGACTTTGTTCATTAATGTAATGTTGATAAATCAGTTAATAACAGCAAACTTTTGGATATATTGTTACATCAGAGTGGATTTAATTATTATCGTACATTTAGAGGAGAAAATTAGTAATTTATGAAATGATGGAAAATAAAAACCCACAGGAAGAACTTTAGTTTGAGTTTCCTTCATCCTCGATGTGATTTTCTGGTGACCTTTAACCTGTCTCCCACTTATGGGAGCGCTCCTTCAGCTGGAGCCTCCTGCTCTCCTCAGCTTAAAGCCACGGCTCCTCTGTCTCCAGGTCCACCGTCCTGCAGCAGCAGTTCAACAAGATGGGCAAGGTGGAGACCGGCTCGGTTGCCCTGCCAGCCATCATGCGCTCTGGAGCCGGAGGTCCAGAGAGTTTCCAGATGGGTTCCATGCCCCAAGCCAAGCAGCACATCACCAGCGGCCAGATGCACAGGGGACACATGCCTCCTCTGGTAAAACCAAAGCAGCTGTGTTAGCTCTGCTGGTTCCACAGATGGGAGCATTAAACAACTGGAACCATGATCTGCTTTAAGCTCCATTTACCTGATTAGAGTCTAGATCTCTGTGGACTTTTCACACAAGGCTTCCTAACTGCTCAGTCGTAATGATTATTTAGCCCAACATGTGCTGCACTGCATCAGCATCATCTAGTCCAACGGTCCAAGACCAGAATCGCTCTCTACCAGGGCTGCAGGAACACAGTGACGGTGTTTGCTTCTCTGGTCGAGGAACGTTCATAGGTCAACCTGAGATCCCAATCCTCTGCAGAGCTCTCTGGAACTGCTGGGATCAAAGTCCAGACAGAGGTCCCAGGAAATGAGATGTTTCCACTGAGTTTTATGTCTTGTTTCCACAGACGTCGGCACAGCAGGCCCTAACTGGAACCATCAACTCCAGCATGCAGGCCGTGCAGGCGGCCCAGGCCTCCCTGGATGACTTTGATACTCTGCCTCCGTTAGGAACAGATCCTGTGAGTTTTACTCTGAGACGATCCAGACGGCTTCAGAAACACCTGAACAGGATCTCTGTTTTTTAGAACAGGTCAAATTATCCAGAACTAAAGCTGCTGTCAGATGTCGTTTCCTCTGAACCAGAAATGTTCATCATTATTAGGCTTATATCTGCCAAAAAGTATTTTCTTTATTTGAATTAGCAGTTTAATGTAGTTTCTGTTGTTCAGTGAGGAGAAGCTAAGCTGCTCTACGTGTTCCTGATGTGACATGTTGCCTTTTTCCTGCATTATGTTCCTCTGCTGAAAGGCATCCCAAGCCTGGCGCAAAAACAAGATGGACGAGTCCAAGCATGAGATCCATTCCCAGGTGGATGCCATCACAGCAGGCACAGCCTCCATGGTCAACCTCACTGCAGGTAGAGAATGACCAAATATTCAGTTTCACCTCGTTCTATGTGGACAGGATTATTTAACTAGTTTCAATAATTTAACCCATATTCAGTCACCCTAAATATTACCATACCCAGCGTCTATCTAACCGTTACCAGCCCATTACTAGCCCCTACCTAACCATTACCGCCCCCTACCTGACCATTACTAGCCCTTATCTAACCTTTATCATTCCCTACCTAACTGTTGCCATCCCCTAGCTAACCATTATGCCCCCTTCCTAACCGTTAGTAGCCCCTATCTAACCATTACAAGCCCCTACCTAACAGTTATCAGCCCCTGTATAACCATGACCAGCCCCTATCTAACCATTACCAGGCCCTACCTAAACGTTACCACCCCCTACCTTACTGTTACCGCCCCTTACCTAACCTTTACTAGCCCCCGTCTAACCATTACCAGCCCCTATATAACAATTTTCAGTGCCCACCTAACCATTACTAGCCCCTATCTAACCATTACCTAGCCCCTAGCTAATCGTTACCAGCCCCTAGCTAACCATTACCTAGCCCCTAGCTAATCGTTACCAGCCCCTAGCTAATCGTTACCAGCCCCTAGCTAATCGTTACCAGCCCCTAGCTAATCGTTACCACCCCCTAGCTAATCGTTACCAGCCCCTAGCTAACCGTTACCAGCCCCTAGCTAACCGTTACCAGCCCCTAGCTAACCGTTACCAGCCCCTAGCTAATCGTTACCAGCCCCTAGCTAATCGTTACCAGCCCCTAGCTAACCGTTACCAGCCCCTAGCTAATCGTTACCACCCCCTAGCTAATCGTTACCACCCCCTAGCTAATCGTTACCAGCCCCTAGCTAATCGTTACCACCCCCTAGCTAACCGTTACCAGCCCCTAGCTAACCGTTACCAGCCCCTAGCTAACCGTTACCAGCCCCTAGCTAACCGTTACCAGCCCCTAGCTAATCGTTACCACCCCCTAGCTAACCATTATGCCCCCTTCCTAACCGTTAGTAGCCCCTATCTAACCATTACAAGCCCCTACCTAACAGTTATCAGCCCCTGTATAACCATGACCAGCCCCTATCTAACCATTACCAGGCCCTACCTAAACGTTACCACCCCCTACCTTACTGTTACCGCCCCTTACCTAACCTTTACTAGCCCCCGTCTAACCATTACCAGCCCCTATATAACAATTTTCAGTGCCCACCTAACCATTACTAGCCCCTATCTAACCATTACCTAGCCCCTAGCTAATCGTTACCAGCCCCTAGCTAACCATTACCTAGCCCCTAGCTAATCGTTACCAGCCCCTAGCTAATCGTTACCAGCCCCTAGCTAATCGTTACCAGCCCCTAGCTAATCGTTACCACCCCCTAGCTAATCGTTACCAGCCCCTAGCTAACCGTTACCAGCCCCTAGCTAACCGTTACCAGCCCCTAGCTAACCGTTACCAGCCCCTAGCTAACCGTTACCAGCCCCTAGCTAATCGTTACCAGCCCCTAGCTAATCGTTACCAGCCCCTAGCTAACCGTTACCAGCCCCTAGCTAATCGTTACCAGCCCCTAGCTAATCGTTACCACCCCCTAGCTAATCGTTACCAGCCCCTAGCTAATCGTTACCACCCCCTAGCTAACCGTTACCAGCCCCTAGCTAACCGTTACCAGCCCCTAGCTAACCGTTACCAGCCCCTAGCTAACCGTTACCAGCCCCTAGCTAATCGTTACCACCCCCTAGCTAATCGTTACCAGCCCCTAGCTAACCGTTACCAGCCCCTAGCTAACCGTTACCAGCCCCTAGCTAACCGTTACCAGCCCCTAGCTAACCGTTACCAGCCCCTAGCTAACCGTTACCAGCCCCTAGCTAACTGTTACCAGCCCCTAGCTAACCGTTACCAGCCCCTAGCTAACCATTTCTAGCCCCTAGCTAACCATTACCGGCCCCTATATAACAATTTTCAGTGCCCACCTAACCATTACTAGCCCCTATCTAACCATTACCTAGCCCCTAGCTAATCGTTACCAGCCCCTAGCTAACCATTACCTAGCCCCTAGCTAATCGTTACCAGCCCCTAGCTAATCGTTACCAGCCCCTAGCTAATCGTTACCAGCCCCTAGCTAATCGTTACCACCCCCTAGCTAATCGTTACCAGCCCCTAGCTAACCGTTACCAGCCCCTAGCTAACCGTTACCAGCCCCTAGCTAACCGTTACCAGCCCCTAGCTAACCGTTACCAGCCCCTAGCTAATCGTTACCAGCCCCTAGCTAATCGTTACCAGCCCCTAGCTAACCGTTACCAGCCCCTAGCTAATCGTTACCAGCCCCTAGCTAATCGTTACCACCCCCTAGCTAATCGTTACCAGCCCCTAGCTAATCGTTACCACCCCCTAGCTAACCGTTACCAGCCCCTAGCTAACCGTTACCAGCCCCTAGCTAACCGTTACCAGCCCCTAGCTAATCGTTACCACCCCCTAGCTAATCGTTACCAGCCCCTAGCTAACCGTTACCAGCCCCTAGCTAACCGTTACCAGCCCCTAGCTAACCGTTACCAGCCCCTAGCTAACCGTTACCAGCCCCTAGCTAACTGTTACCAGCCCCTAGCTAACCGTTACCAGCCCCTAGCTAACCATTTCTAGCCCCTAGCTAACCATTACCGGCCCCTACCTAATCGTTACCCTGAAGCCTTATCGTTTGCAGTTAAGAAAATGATGAGCAGCTAAATTTCTTCACTTTGGTCCAAATATTCTTTGATATATTGTTTGATTGTTAAATTTAGAACAACGGTCCTCACTGTGATGCCAAAACAGAAGCGGATACACACATTTATTAAAGAATAGCTCAGGCTTTATAATGGTATAATATAGTTACTGTTAATAATCAATGATCTCAGGCTTTATAATATAGTTTATTTCCTGCATTAGAGGAAATGATGCTAACTGTTGGAGTAAATGCGTCGGCCATGTTTGTTCTTAGGAGATCCAGCTGAGACGGACTATACGGCGGTGGGCTGTGCCGTCACCACCATCTCCTCCAACCTGACGGAGATGTCTAAAGGTGTGAAGCTCCTGGCAGCCCTCATGGAGGATGAAGGTGGAAACGGGCAGCAGCTGCTGGGTGCAGCCAAGAACCTGGCCGGCGCCGTTTCTGACATGCTGAAGACGGCGCAGCCGGCTAATACAGAGGTAGACGGCTGAAGGAGCAGAGACCGTGCTCTGATTTCTGTCTGCATTCATTGAGCTTCATGTTCTTCGTATCTCGCTGCTGCAGCCTCGTCAGAACCTGCTGCAGGCTGCAGGAAACGTTGGTCAGGCCAGTGGAGAGCTGCTGTCCCACATCGGAGAGACGGACACAGATCCACAGTTCCAGGTTTGATGAGCTTTCTCCATTTTTACAGCCTGACAGGAGAGGAACTCTCTCCAGCCAGACATCAGAGGATGATGTCTGGCTCACAGTTTGCCCTCCAACCTACCCTGAAGGGGTGGAGTTCCAGACTCCAGTCAGGTTCTGCTTCACCACGGTCCTCAGAGACCTGGCTGTGGTCACTAGGACCTGCTTCATGTTGGAACATGGAGCAGGTCCTCCTAAATGAGGAGCTGCATTTAGGAGGTGATGAAGGGAGGGGTGGGGATGCTGCACGAAGGGTGGGACCAATTAAAACACAATGAATGAGTCCTGAGATGTGAAGGCAGTCAGGCAGAGTGAGAAAGATCCAAAGACCTCAACCTCAGTCTTTAAACAAGGGAAACTCAGCAGGCTTTATCTGCTCCATGTTTAGCAGGTTTTCTGTTCCTGTAATGTCTGGTGTTTGATGAATGTATCTGACAGCTTCGGGGAGGAGGATCTTACAGGGATGCCAGATGGAGAACTCCCACTGAAGTTCAGGTAGAAGATGAAGGAATAAGGAATGACCAATCAAGTGGACGTCTCTGCTTAATTCTCTGCATCTTCATACCCAATCAGAACAGGTTTATCAGGCGGCTGAGTTCAGGCTGCTGTCCTTCTAGCTCTGCTTAGATGAACCTCTTTACTTCCAACCAATCAGATTCAGCCTCAGCATCCAGGCTGCAGGTTTTCACCTCTGCTGACAGAAGATGTTTCTCTGGATGTTTCTGGACCAGTGTTCTGTCAGATCAGTCAATACCCGTTTATCCTTTACTTATCTCATTAGTGTTGTACGAAAAATACACCTTAAACTACCTCAATGGGGGTGCATCCCTTTAGTTATGTACAAAAAAACTATTTGATTACTTTCTGGTGTTTTAGGAGCGTATGGCCATCTGACCTTAAATTGCTTTGTTTATGCATGACTAAAGAGAAACACGCCTGTTGTTGTGGCCGTTTATGCTAAATTTATGGAATTTGTTATTTCTACCAATTAAATTTTCTTCTTTTGATATGAAAAATATATTTCAGTTAATTTGGAACCAGAATTTATCATTTAGTTTTTATATTTGGAATTGTTTAGATGAAGTTGTTAATTGGTGGATTGTTTTGTAAAATGATTTTTTGACCAATATTTTTAGACCTTTAAACATTAAATTATCATTTTTCTTTTAGTAATTATTTTTTCTTTGCTTTTACAATAAATAATTCAAGCCTGCCTGTTACTCACAGCCTTTGTTGGAAATATTGGTATTTTGGGACAGAAGGCTGCGGCTCCCATTAAGGTAGTTTAAAGTCTATTTATGATGCAAAGCTAAAGGGATCAATGTAAATCTGACTTCCTGCGTATCGATTATGCTGATCTGACAGAACGGCGCCCGCCTCCTCTCAGTACTGGCGGTTCTGTTCTGGTATGATCTAAAGGTAAACCTTCTGATGAAGCGAATGAAGGAGGATGATGAGGAGTTGTTTGGTCTTCATCAGTGTAATATCTGGTGGCTCTGTTGATTGGCCTCCCAGTAATCGGTGCTGGTTGATCCCTGATTTCACATTGAATCATTAAATCAGGACTTGAAGGCTGATTCCTCACCATCAAAGCGCTGCTCTCCTCCACAGGACATGTTGATGCAGCTGGCCAAAGCCGTGGCGAACGCCGCAGCGGCGCTGGTGCTGAAAGCCAAGAACGTGGCCCAGAAGACGGAGGACTCGGCCCAGCAGAACCGCGTCATCGCAGCGGCCACGCAGTGCGCCCTGTCCACGTCCCAGCTGGTCGCCTGCACCAGGGTGAGTACTGGGACCCAGTCCGTTACTGGTATTCCGCTGAAAGTGGACCCGGTTAGGCAGAACATGACCCAGGAGCAGGGGCGGATCTAGAAAAATATCTATGGGGTGGCGAGAGGGGGGCGGGAATTTTTGAGGGGTGGCAACATATGGCATTTATTAACTCTGAATTTAATCACAGTTTGGTGAGAATAGATTGTACAGTCAGTGTTTCATGTGAAACAGTTCATATTAGAAATACATCGTACAATGTGATCTCACCTAATAGGAGATAGAAGAATGATAACACTACTTCTAGAGGGGCATTATTACAGGTATTAAGGTAAGACAGGTGCTGAGTCGCAGATGTGAGAGATTGACTGTCAGAGAGGCAGCTTTGCAGCATTTGCACAAGAAGAAACTATAGAAAGAAAAACATCAGAGATCTATGGACTGAGCTGGACTAAAGTGAGCAGAACTACACAGTAGAAATAAATGGGTCAAGGCACCCGAACAAGGTACTGGACATCTATGTAATGTTTACTCTGAACACACATTTACCCCATTTGTTCCTCAGTAACTTGACATACAGCAGTTACGGCAACATGAAAGGGACATTTCATGCATGTAGATCTGCTGTAGATAGAGCTGCTGTATCAACAAATAAAAAAAAGGCAGGTACTGGATGTTACATCAAAATCTCCACAAATCTGAAAAGAAGCAACATAAAAATACATTTTGCTTCCAGTCTGAAAAAGTATAAAACATTTAGTGAGTAGGTTCATACAGGTCATTTCTGGATAGTTTCATATTATATATACAAAAAAAGAAACAACAACACTGCTTCATATTAAGCAGGATTTACACCAGTATCACATTTTTAACTTTTAACACTTTTGGTTTTATTAAATTAAATATCAGATTTTCTCAGGTGCCAAAACAAAATGTAACAGCTCTGTAAAGGTTCACCAGAGAGCAGAACATAAAGTTAACATGACTATAACAGCTGAATGCAGCGATTTCCATGTTGCTCAGCAAAACGCTTCACTAATGTATTTAGATCCAATGCCTTTGTGCGTTTTGATTTGAGTTCAACCAAACTGATCGTCTCTTTTCTGTCATAGTTGACCGCAAATATGTCTTTATGAGCCTGAGACGTCAGGCCTAACTAACATCATAGATAGAAAAATAACATTCTGCAACCTGATTTTTATCATCTGTAAATCAACATTGCAGCTATGCTAGCAACATTGAACTTTCATTATGATTTCATTTCTCCATAGATAGTTAATCAGTGTTTACCTGTTTCATCCCGTGTCTCCTCTCCCCATCACCCCTGGCTCCCTCGCTTTGCCCCATTAGGTGTTCAAAACTAATCAGTCTCAGTCGCTCTGGCATCATCTCATGCTGCATTCACTGCAGTCCGACATTAGAAATTAGCGGTCATAATTCTCAGATTATCCATAATTTATAAGCCTTGCCACCCCTACTGCCAACTGGGGTGGCAGCAGGGGTGGCAAGCTGTCAGTTAGGGGGGCAGTTGCGCCACCCCAGTAGATCCGCCTATGGACAGGAGATAGCTGGAGGAATTTATTCTGAAGTTTCTGTTAAAGCCTTTACCTCATCAGCCACTAACTCCATGTTTTTATTGAGATAGAGGCCATCTGGGCCCCTACCACGATGATGCTTTGGTCGTTCCTGGTCCAATCCGAGGCCTTCCTTTCCTCCTCAGGGTGTCATCAGGTTCTGACCCAGTTCTTGGTTCTGTGTGGCAAAGCACAGACCTGTAAGGGCTTCCCCTCTGAGGGACGTCCAGACGGCCGTTTCTCTGGAAGTTTCCTTTGGAATAAAGGACTTCATCACGTTCCTTCCCTTAATCTTATAGAATAAACCAGATTATCACCTCAAACACCAGAAGTCACAGTAAAATCCATCAGTTTCTTCAGTGTTGGATGTTTGGTTGTCTCCTCTAGATTCCTTGGGTCGTTCTCTGCGCTCTGCAGAGTGTAGAGGAACGCCTTGAATGATCCAGAGTTACTAGAAAATGAAAGTCCACCTGAACAGCTTCTTCGCTAAACACCAACAATGATGATGTGACTAAGTGGTCTTTAAGGTCCACCTAAGCTTGTTTTCTTCTTCTTCTCTGTGGAGGTGGTGGCTCCAACCATCAGCTCCCCGGTCTGCCAGGAGCAGCTGATCGAGGCTGGGAAGCTGGTGGCCAAGTCGGTGGAAGGCTGCGTGGAGGCGTCACAGATGGCCACCAATGAGGAGGGTCTGCTGAAGCAGGTGGGCCAGGCGGCCACGGGCGTCACCCAGGCGCTCAACGAGCTGCTGCAGCACATCAAGCAGTACGCCAGCGGCGGCCAGCCCATCGGGCGCCACGGAGAGGCCACCGACTGCATTCTGGACGTCACTGAGAAGATCTTCAACGCCATGGGGAACGCAGGTGGGTGGGGGAGGACCAGCAGCACCATCTTCCAACACGCTGCTGCTCAGGGAGTCCTATGACAACTGCACTTCACGCTGCCCCCTGGTGGTCAGTGGAAACATGACAGGGTTACCAGGTTTGATGCCATCTACCTGCTGCAGGTGATGCGTACGGCCTTTGATTGGTTTATAGACATGTTCGCTGCCTCGTCATGTTAGTCCCTCTGAGGACGTCCTTATTTCCAAAAGGCTGCAGACGTTTCTCCACGGAACAGAGGTTAGAACGCCCAAGGTTTCCAGAATTCAAACCAAGCAACACCAGAGTGTTCCTTCTTCCCATTTCCTGCTGAAGTCAACTACATTAGATTTTAAATCTTTTGCAGTGTATACCTGCTCTGTTCTGAAGATACTCTTAGCAGTGACATTCAGGAAGGCCATATCGTTAACAATTAATTGAAGTTTTACCTTCAGAGCGTTTGCCTTGGATTGTTCAGGCTGATGTTAGTGAGTCCAGATGAGGAGCACTAACCTGCACAGGAAGCCAGGCGCTATAGGCTAATGTGTTGCAGAGGATCTGGAGAGGTTGCAAGGTGAACGGAACAATCCGCCCGGCCATTAAAGGAGAAGGTTATGTGCTGCTGGCAGGTCAGGGTTGGTCCTGAAAACAGAGGCAGAAAATATTTAAAAGTTTAAACATCAGTGATAAAACCTGGAAAAGGTGACTTTATCAGCCCGCACTGTTAACACACAAGAAATAAGTAAAACATTCTTAAATTCAATGTATTTCCCCTTAATTTAAGTAGGTAAATAAGCTAATTTTCCAATGGAATGAGGATTTTGATTCTTAAAACAAGATAATTAGATAATATGCACTGGAAATTAGACTTATTTTGAATGTAAATGTTTTTCCATTGGCAAAGTGTCTCACTTACCTCCTCAATCCAAGAAAAAAATGTATTTATTTTAAGATAAAATGACTTGTTTAGATTGATATTTTTGACACAGCAGAGCCAAAACGCTCCAAAGTATCACGGTAAAATCTTTGCATCGTTCTCTCCAGGGGAGATGGTGCGCCAGGCTCGTATCCTCGCCCAGGCCACGTCTGATCTGGTCAATGCCATCAAGATGGACGCAGAGGGAGAGTCTGACCTGGAGAATTCCCGCAAGCTTCTCTCCGCCGCCAAACTCCTGGCTGACGCCACCGCTAAGATGGTGGAGGCCGCTAAGGTGCGCCCCCCTCAGGACCGCTGCTTTAGCCTAGCCGTCCGTTAGCTCGCCGCCTCACGTTAGCTCGTCTTTTTCCAGGGTGCGGCCGCCAACCCCGACAGCGAGGAGCAACAGCAGAAACTGCGAGAAGCTGCAGAAGGTCTGCGCATGGCCACCAACGCCGCGGCGCAGAATGCCATAAAGAAGCGGCTCATCAACAACCTGGAGGTGAAGGAAATGACCGGGGGGGCATTTTACCAGCAAACGCTTCCAGGCGTCAAACCAACGCCTTCTTTCTTCTCTCCCAGAATGCAGCCAAGCAGGCGGCAGCGGCCGCCACTCAGACCATCGCTGCCGCCCAGCACGCCGCCTCCAGCAACAAGAACCAGGCTGCACAGCAGCAGCTGGTGCAGAGCTGCAAGGTGAGCTCTGATGTCATGTCAAGGTGACCTTTAAGGTTTCTAACACTTGGTTGAAGAATAGGTTTCAGAAACGCTCCTGGAATCTGGAGCTCAGACCTTCGCTGGTCAATGAGAACATTTCATTAACAGGAAGTTGATTCTTCTTTAAATACGGATGTTTGGTCTTGATTTAAACAGCTTAGTAACTCTAACACAATGGAACAAGATGATTAACGCCTGAAATGGTAAAATGAACAGAAAACCTTTCATCTTATTTCCCATTCATCTGATCGTTTGCAATTCAATTCTATTCACTTTATTTCTATAGCTCCAATTCACATCATGTCATCTCAGGTCAGCTTCCAGTTCACCAGATCATCCAGTCAGATTGATTCAAAGTTTTCTATCTAAGGAAAACCAGCTGATCAGATTCTGCAGAGTGGGAGAATAGAGATAGAATGAAGCAGAATGATGAAAAGGGGTCCCTATGTCCTCCAGCAGTCTAAGCCTATAGCAGCAGAACTATAGAGATAGATCAGGATAACCTGAGCCACTCTAACTAGAAGCTTTATCAAAAAGGAAAGTTTTAAGCCTAGCCTTAAAAGTAGACAGGGTGTCTGCCTCACGGACTAAAACTGGTAGTTGGTTCCACAGGAGAGGAGCCTGAGAACTAAAAGATCTGCCTCCCATTCTACTTTTAGAAATTCTAGGAACCACTAGTAAACCTGCAGATTGAGAGCGAAGTGCTCTGTTAGGAACATAAGGAACAATCAGATCTCTGATATCAGATGGAGCTTGGCCATTTAAGGCTTTATATGTGAGAAGGAGGATTTTAAATTCTATTCTGGATTTAACAGGAAGCCAATGAAGAGAAGCCAGGATAGGAGAGATATGATCTCTCTTTTTCATTTTCATCAGAACTCTGGCTGCAGCATTTTGGATCAGCTGAAGGCTTTTAACTACAGTTTGTGGACTTCCTGATAGTAAAGAATTACAATAGTCCAGCCTTGAAGTAACAAATGCATGGACTAGTTTCTCAGCATCACCCCTGGACAGGAGATTGCTCATTTCTGCAATATTCCTCAGATGAAAGAAGGAAATTTTAGAAACCTCTTTGATCTGGGATTTAAATGACAGGTCCTGATCAAAAACAACACCAAGATTTTTTACTTTATTATCTGAAATCAGTTTAATCCAAATGAAGTGACTGACTAATCAGCTTCTTTTCTGCAGATGCTTTCATTTAGCTGCTCTGGGGAAATGTTCTCTGCCGTTTAGAGCGGTTGCTGCTTTGCTGCTGTGACCGCGCTGCAGAACGCAGCCTCTGTCGTCTGAAGCTTCGTCTTTCAGTCTTTCTGCTGCAGTTTCTCAGACGATCCTCTGTGTGCGATCAGGTGGCGGCAGAGCAGATCCCTCAGCTGGTCCAAGGAGTCCGAGGCAGCCAGTCTCAGCCGGACAGCCCCAGCGCTCAGCTCGCCCTCATCGGCGCCAGCCAGAACTTCCTGCAGGTCATTATCAGCCTTTCATCTCTGTTTCAATTAACCCTTTCATGTGTTTTTCTTTTTTATTATTCTTTTCATATTTTAACAATAATTTACCAAGCAGCTAAAAATCCCAGGTTTGTGGACAGAATCAAGGATTCAGCATCAGTTGGTTTTTTTTCTGAAGAGTCTTTTTTAAATGAAGATGAAGAAAGAAGGAAGGAGCAGAAAGGTTGTTTCTGCTAAAAAATTTACATGTTCAGCGTTAATGAGAGAGGAAGACGAGGTAGAACTGCTGCAGAAGTCAGTTCAAAGAGACGGCCTGAGGGAAGGACCCGTTTCCATGGTGACTGCTGGTTGAAGATGGCGTCCTGGATGTGTGGATTATGCAGAACTGTTGACCTGCTCCATCAGACCCAAAGATCTCTGCAGACGGTTGGTTCCAGTCTGGACCCGTGAATCCAAACCCACTGCTATGGACTCAATGATGGTGGTGAAGATGACCTCCTGCCACAGGAGGCGCCGAGGACCACCTAAGCTCCAAAGACCTGCTGTCGATCCAGCTCCACCCGTCTGTTGGTCTCCATCCTGGATCACTCCTCCAGAGGAACAGTTGGTACCACTGTCAGTGAAGTGGGACGAGAACACTCCCCTGAGGAACGCCACTGCTGATGGTGCCCAGGAAGATCCTCCCCTGTGCCACTGCCGCTCAATTAGAGGTGGAGTATGGTGTTGTCCATCAACTGGATCCTGACTGCTTCCTCTGCTGGGGTTCCATCATGGATGCCAGACGTTCTTTAGATGCTTCAGTTCCGTTCAAAGTGTCCATGGATGTGAGGACCGCAGGTCTGTGGTCATATGACCTGTGAAGGTGACCAGGAACAGAAGTTCTCACACCTGCAGAGACTTGGTGAAGATGCAGTGCAGGTTCTCTGCCATGAGGAAACGTTCCTCTCTCACCTTTAGTTTGGGCCTGCTGCTCCATGAAGAGCTGCAGTTGATAGATGCCTCTCTAACCAGCAGCAGGAGCTGTTTAGGTCCAGGGTTCTGCTCAGAACGGCAGTGAGATCCTGTGGATGAATGGAGAGATGGTCCAGGGAGCAGTGTGGGGTTAAGGGTCTTGCTCAGGGACCCAGAGTGGCAGTCTGTGGGATTTGGGCTTGAACTCAGAACCTCTGGATTCCAAGCTCTATGTCCTAACCAGTAGGCCGCCGCTCCTAATGTTCTGCTCTCTGTCTGCGGTGTTCTGAGTGTTCTGATCACCTGATGATGATGATGAGATGGTGTCCCTGTCCTCCTCCAGCCGGGGGCTAAGATGGTCACAGCGTGCAAAGCCACAGTTCCCACCATCAACGACCAGGCGTCCGCCATGCAGCTCAGCCAGTGCGCCAAGAACCTGGCCAGCGCCCTGGCAGAGCTCCGCACCGCCTCGCAGAAGGTAAGACGGAGCCGCCTGTCCTCGGCCATGTGGGGGTGGGAGGGAGCTCCCTCAGGCAGCTGGTGTTGACGCTGTGTGTGACGATGCAGGCGCAGGACGCGTGTGGTCAGCTGGAGATCGACAACGCTCTGAACATGGTCAGAGGCCTGGAGAAGGACATCCAGGAGGCCAAGGCTTCTGCTCAAGCAGGCAAACTCAAGCCGCTGCCAGGAGAGACGGTGAGGCTGACGCACAACATGGCTGACACACAACATGGCTGACGCACATCATGGCTGACGCACATCATGGCTGACACACAACATGGCTGACGCACAACATGGCTGACACACATCATGGCTGACGCACATCATGGCTGACACACAACATGGCTGACACACAACACGGCTGACGCACAACACGGCTGACGCACAACACGGCTGACGCACAACACGGCTGACGCACAACACGGCTGACGCACAACACGGCTGACGCACAACACGGCTGACGCACAACATGGCTGACGCACAACACGGCTGACGCACAACATGGCTGACGCACAACATGGCTGACGCACAACATGGCTGACGCACAACATGGCTGACGCACAACATGGCTGACGCACAACATGGCTGACGCACAACATGGCTGACGCACATCATGGCTGACGCACAACACGGCTGACGCACAACACGGCTGACGCACAACACGGCTGACGCACAACACGGCTGACGCACAACATGGCTGACGCACAACACGGCTGACGCACAACATGGCTGACGCACAACATGGCTGACGCACAACATGGCTGACGCACAACATGGCTGACGCACAACATGGCTGACGCACATCATGGCTGACGCACAACATGGCTGACGCACATCATGGCTGACGCACAACACGGCTGACGCACAACACGGCTGACGCACAACACGGCTGACGCACAACACGGCTGACGCACAACACGGCTGACGCACAACACGGCTGACGCACAACACGGCTGACGCACAACATGGCTGACGCACAACACGGCTGACGCACAACATGGCTGACGCACAACATGGCTGACGCACATCATGGCTGACGCACATCATGGCTGACGCACAACACGGCTGACGCACAACATGGCTGACGCACATCATGGCTGACGCACAACACGGCTGACGCACAACACGGCTGACGCACAACACGGCTGACGCACAACACGGCTGACGCACAACATGGCTGACGCACAACATGGCTGACGCACATCATGGCTGACGCACATCATGGCTGACGCACATCATGGCTGACGCACATCATGGCTGACGCACAACACGGCTGACGCACAACACGGCTGACGCACAACACGGCTGACGCACAACACGGCTGACGCACAACACGGCTGACGCACAACACGGCTGACGCACAACATGGCTGACGCACAACATGGCTGACGCACATCATGGCTGACGCACAACACGGCTGACGCACAACACGGCTGACGCACAACACGGCTGACGCACAACACGGCTGACGCACATCACGGCTGACGCACAACACGGCTGACGCACAACACGGCTGACGCACAACACGGCTGACGCACAACACGGCTGACGCACAACACGGCTGACGCACAACACGGCTGACGCACAACACGGCTGACGCACAACACGGCTGACGCACAACACGGCTGACGCACAACACGGCTGACGCACAACACGGCTGACGCACAACACGGCTGACGCACAACACGGCTGACGCACAACACGGCTGACGCACATCATGGCTGACGCACATCATGGCTGACGCACAACACGGCTGACGCACAACACGGCTGACGCACAACACGGCTGACGCACAACACGGCTGACGCACAACACGGCTGACGCACAACACAGCAACCATGGACCTGCGGGCCCGCAGCTTTATAACTCATTCTTCTTCTTTTGTTCAGCTGGATAAATGTTCGCAAGAACTGGGCACCAGCACCAAGGCCGTCACCTCCGGGATCGCACAGCTGCTGAGCGAGGCCACCCAGGGAGATGAGAACTACATAGGTGGGTGGAATGAAAGCCAGGGGGCGCCCTAACCCACATCTTTATTTATTTGACTCTTTTTTTTCCTTTCTTAAAGACAGAAAAACCTGAAAGTCTTTTGACAGACAACAGTTCACTTTCTGACCACTGGGGGGCGTATATAGTGCAATAATAACTGTTTATACCAGAAAGGAAGCAGGACGCTCCTCCTCTCACCGACCTCTGCTCACCTCAGGTTTTAAACTTTGGCCAAAGTTCGCCTGTAATTCCAGCCTCTAGAGGGCGACAGAGCACAGATAGTCCAGAACGCGTTAAGCAGATAACATATCCGTCTGCTTGGTGCGGATTCTCTGTCAGACCATTTGGACCGGACCTTGCAGAGCCTCCAATCAGCAGGTGGAAATCCCTGCCCTGCTTTAGCGAACGCTGCTCTCCATTCTGCTGATCACTCAGTGACGTTGGTCAGGTTTTATCTCGGTGAGTGAAGCTGTGGATGAGAACATAGCTGAGCTTTAGGCTCATATAAAGCCCCATTTCCACTACTCTTTTGAAACCGTGCTGAGGTCAGTCCGAGCACGGTTACCAAGGTAACTGTTGAGCGTAAATGGCACGCACAACTGAACCAGGCCGTTCCAGACACAACCGAAGTTCTGGCTCGGTTCTCAATGAGCAGACCGCCTCGTCTCCTTACAGCCAGCCTCCATAATCATTCCTAAAATCCTAGCTTCCTACCGTACCGCACGACTTCCAGGGATGATTCTGCTTAGCAGTGCGATGAACCTCAACATCTGTCGTTGTTTCCTGCGTCTGAAAGGCCTGATTAGACTATCGTTTGTCGTATATACTTCCCAAAAGCCGAATCTGTCAAAGGAATTCACCAAAGGCTGCCTTCTTCCCCTGACTCTCCGCTAACTTCCTGAATGTTATGGGGGCTGCCATGGTGGTTTATTTTTTCTCTCTAGAGAGCAGTAGTACCGTAGATCGCCACTAGGAGTCGAGGAACCGTGCTAGCGTGGCGAGTAAATGGTCGTAAGGAACCAAGCTCGGCACGGATCGGTTTCAGATGATTGTGAAAATGGGGCTCATGACTGCAGGTCTAGTGAACCGACCTTCCCACTATGAACGAGCATCCAGACTGATTCATCTGTTCACTCCGACTGCGAATAATTGCCCCCCCCCAAAAAAAAAAAAAAAACACAGCTGAAAGGGTGCGTCTCAAATGTGAAACAGAATATGAACACACATTGTGGATTAATCAATCTACCTTCAAGTCACTAAGACTTCTATAATGCGTTTTTACTGGAAAATTCCCGCTATCACAGATTAGCAGTCCGACTCTGCCCCAGAACAATGGCGTATAGTTTGGTCATCACCTTTAGCTGTATGTTACCTGCCAACACGTATCAGCCTCTGTAGGATAAAGAATAAAACAGTTTAATTATCATTATTTGACCTTATCAGCCAGTGCAGAGTCTAGGCTGACCTCTGTTCCAGACACAGACGGCAGGAATGTTTCATCTCCCTCTGACCTCCCAGCGTTTCCCCTGACCCTCCATGTTAGCATAAGACCAAAGAAGCTACGTTCCACCATAATTAACCAGCCGAATAAGGCTGGTTAATTACACGCCCCCTCCTCATTTGCAGACAGAAATAAATAGCGGCAAAGAAATAACTAGGGTAAAAAAATACAAAGGAAGAATAAAACGGACAAAAATATTATAACATGCACATAAATAAATACTTAAAAATATAAGTAATTAAAAAATAAAGTTGAAGATTATAAAGGACAAAAAAATAAATAAGGTAAATATTAAAAAGGCAAATAAATAAAGAAGCTAATTGAAAGAGTTATATACTCACTGTCTCACTGTATAATTTAATTTCTAATTACAGTTATTTGATGATTGTATTTTTGGTGGCAATTAATCGTATGCTTATTTATTTATTGAGCATTTATTTATTTCTGTATTTATTTTTAAATATGGCAGAGTTGGTCCTCCATAGAAGTGGGAGTGAATCCAGTAATGAAATCTGAGCGGCTGCTACCGGCCCTTTAAGGACCTGATGCTATAAAACATTCTGCAGAGGGACTGACCGTTATTTCCACCAGATAGTTCTGCTCTTAAACTATTTCTGTCTCCTGAAGGTGTCCAAAGCGGAAATCTTGTTTTAACTCTTTCCGTCCCACAGAGTCACTTCCTGTTTATCTCACTGAAGCCCCCCCTCCTTTTCCATCCAGGCATGTCGGCCAGAGATATAGCCCAGACCCTGAAGACCCTGGCCTCAGCGGCCAGAGGAGTCGCCGCCTCCACAGAGGACCCTGCAACACGCAGCGCTGTGCTGGACTGCGCTAGTGATGTCATGGACAAATCGGCCAATCTGATGGAAGAAACCAAGAGGGCGATTGCTAACCCGGGAGACCCGGAGAGTCAGCAGAGGCTGGCGCAGGTCAGACACTAAGCGTGGATACAAACTGTGATGGTGACTGATCCTTGTCTGAAAATGATCAAAGGTCTTCTGTTACCGTGGAAACCGTTCTGATCACCTGGTGACACTGTTAACACCAGCTGGGGGATGACCCCTGGACCAGTCCATCATCATCATGTGATTATCCGTCTGCAGGTGGCCAAGGCCGTGTCCCAGGCTCTGAACAGATGTGTGAACTCCCTACCCGGCCAGAGGGACGTGGACAACGCCATCCGCTCCTTGGGCGAAGCCAGCAGATCCCTACTGGCCAATTCTGTTAGTGCATCACTCACTGATTTACTCACTAATTTACTCACAGAGCGATTCACCGCTCCTCTGACTGACTGAGTGGTTTATTGACTGAATCACTCACTGATCCACCGACTCAACAATTTACCAAGTGATTCATTGACTGATTCACTGACTAATTAACTGATTAAATGATTCACTCACTGATTTGCTGACTAATTCACTTATGTATCCATTGATTCACTGAGTGATTTGCTGACTCGTTCACTGATTCACTAATTAATTGAGTGATTCACTGAATGACTGACTTACTGATCAACTGATTCACTGAGTGATTTGCTGACTGATTCACTGACTAATTAACTGACTGATTAAATGATTCACTCACTGATTTGCTGACTGATTCACTCACTGATCCATTGATTGACTGAGTGTTTTTCTGATTGATTCACTCACTACTTCAGGGACCCACTAATTCCCAAAATGATTCACTGACTTGTTCACTGATTCACTAATTAATTGAGTGATTCACTGAATGACTGACTTACTGATCAACAGATTCACTGACTGATTCAATAGCTGATTTATTTATAGGATCACTCACTCACTTTCTGGTTCACTGATTGACTGAATAAGCCTCACTGCAAAGATATTTCTTACTCAGATCAATTCCACCATGTTCAGCCAGAGGTTGAACATTCATGCAGATTTTATAATCTGTCAGTATCTGACTCCATTATAGTCCTGTTTGATCTAATGTGATGAAAGGGTAACGCATCACTTCCTGTAATGTCTATTCTCCTCCCATCTCTCCAGTTCCCGTCCAGCGGACAAAGTTTCCAGGAAATCCAGTCTCAGCTGAACGAGGTGGCGGCTGGCCTGAACCAGTCGGCCAACGAGGTGGTGCAGGCATCCAGAGGGACCACCCAGGACCTGGCCAGGGCCACCAGCAAGTTTGGACAAGACTTCAGCAACTTCCTGGAGGCCGGCGTTGATATGGCAGGAACCTCTCAGGTGAGGAGGAGTCCAAGTTTGTTGGGATTTCCAAGCAGCAGGAGCTCCTGTTCAGCTCCTGGGAGATTTCATCAAACTTTGTTGAGGATTAACAGTTTTACTCGTCCCTTTAGTCCAAAGAGGACCAGACCCAGGTGGTGTCCAACCTGAAGACCATTTCCATGTCATCAAGCAAACTGCTGCTGGCAGCCAAGGCCCTGTCCACTGACCCCAGCTCCCCCAACCTGAAGAACCAGCTGGCAGCAGCAGCTCGGTGAGGACCTCCTTCCTCCCTCTAAGGCCGGGACTTCTCCAGAACACGTCTGTTCTTAACCTGTGAGTCTTTGTGCTTCCAGGGCGGTCACAGACAGCATCAACCAGCTCATCACCATGTGCACCCAGCAGGCCCCGGGTCAGAAGGAGTGTGACAATGCTCTCAGGGAGCTGGAGGTAACCTCGCCATGTTAATCACCTGATCATCCAGTGTGGACACCTGTCCCCTGATCTGCCTGCTTCTGAATGTCGGCCATTTTATCTGAACGTCCGCCCTAACCCCTACATGGGGCATTATATAGTGGTTGCGCAATTTTAGATGAAAGTCTAGTGAAGCGGTCGGCAACCCAAACTGTTCAAAGAGCCACACTGGACCAAAAAAACAAATAACTAATCTGTCTGGAGCTGCAAAACTCTAAAAGTCTGCATGTAAGTGTTTTAGCCCGCTTTAAACAAGGACTAGCTGGGCTTAAACATATAATAAGAATGTTTCATTAAATGTTTATCTCTGAGTAAATGTCCCATAGTAGCATGAGGTGATGGAGGAGCAGCATTGATGAAATGATAGAAACAGGATAAAGGAATCTTTCTATGGTGGACGTGTTTCTGTTGGGAGGAGCTGATGGAGGAACCAAGCAGGAAGTGACATCATCAGAGCAGAGCTCTCTAACCCTGAAATCCCACATTGTTCCTTGGTGGGATTTTAAAAAATGTAAGAAAGTTCCCATCCCTGCATCAGAGCGCTACCTGTTCGATCTATGAACGGTTTTCTATGCTTGCAACCAAACTAGCAGCAGCAGTGGAGTTTGGAGATCCAATCTATTTCTTAAATCCTCTAATTTATCCATTATTTCTGCGGCGCTAAAGAGCCACATGTGGCTCCGGAGCTGCAGGTTGCCGACCCCTCGTCTAGTGGATGAAAAGGTAGTACACTCAAAATTTCCCACAATGCACCTTGGAAAGTAGTGATCATCCATGGTCACTAGATGAGCAGATATATCCCAGAATGCTTTGCAAGAGCTGTCCTTGCAAAGCATCATGGGATTTGTTTTAGGGGCGAGAGAATAAAGATAGCGAAGGCACAGTGGGGGAGGTGGCGGAGTCATGTGACCAGCATGGAGCGAGATGTAATGATCATCTGTCCGAACGGTCAGTTAACCGAGTGAGGTAAGGGTCAAAGGGCAGGGCGGACGTTGGGACACAGTCGCTGTCCGTTTGGTTGATGAATCGATCCTCTGGCTCAGAAACATCTGATTCACCCCATCGGGTTACTGATACATGTTCAACCCTCCGTACGGTGTAATAGCTCCCCCAAGTGGCCAAGTAGGATGATGGGTCAGACTTTCATGAAATGTTTCTAAGACTTCTGGAAAATGTCTGTTAGTTCTTTGAGTTTATTGTTCAGAATAAATACAGTTCTTCTCCTCTACCAGTAGGTGTCCAGTTCAGCAGCTGCTACTCTGGTTTAGTCAGGCTGTCAGCTCAGTCTGCTGCTGGCAGCTAACAGACGCAGCAGCATTAGCTTTAGCGTTAGCTTCCCCTCCATGCCTCAGGAGGGTCCTGGTTCTGTAACGCTCTGGTCTCTGTGTGCAGTCAGTCAAAGGGATGCTGGCCAATCCAACCGAGGCGGTTAATGAGCAGTCCTTCTTCGAGTGCATCGACAGCGTCATGGAGAACTCCAAGGTAAAACGTCTCCTTTCTTCTCATCGCTTTAAATCAAACCCTGAAGGTCAAACGATCTGAAGGTGAAAACACGGAAGCGGCTCATCTAACGATTCCGCCTCTTCTGGGCAGGTTCTGGGCGAGTCCATGGCAGGTATTTCTCACAATGCCAAGAACTCCAACCTTCCAGAGTTCGGGGATTCTGTCAGCGCCGGATCCAAAGCGCTGTGCGGTCTGACTGAAGCTGCTGCTCAGGTAAGGTCCGCCCTGTCCTCACCGTCCGGGTTCTAGCTGGGATTCATCACCAAACGTGTTCTGACCCATGTAGGCGGCGTACCTGGTGGGAGTTTCGGACCCTACCAGCGTAGCGGGTCAGAAAGGTCTGGTGGATCCCACTCAGTTTGCCCGGGCTAACCAGGCTATCCAGATGGCCTGTCAGAACCTGGTGGATCCGGCCTGCACTCAGTCTCAGGTAAGCAGCTCAACACCAGATGTTTTGGTGGGCCCGGGTCCATTTGGGTCACCATGGTGACCTGCGTGCTCGTTCTCTGCCCAGGTGCTGTCTGCAGCGACCATCGTAGCCAAACACACCTCGGCGCTTTGCAACGCCTGCCGCCTGGCCTCCTCCAAGACCGCCAACCCCGTCGCCAAGAGGCAGTTTGTCCAGTCAGCCAAGGAGGTGGCCAACACCACCGCCAACCTGGTCAAGTCCATCAAGGTTCGTAAGGAAATCCTTATAAGGTCACCAGGAAGAGGAAATCCTCTGATAGATGACGATGTGCTCAGCTGGAAAGGATTCCAGTTCACTTTGGGAGTAGCCCTAACCGGACGGACGCCATGTTGGTCCACGAAGTTCTGATGGTGTCTGTTTTCCAGGCCTTAGATGGAGCCTTTAACCAGGAGAACCGGGAGAAGTGCAGGGCTGCTACTGGACCTCTGATAGAAGCTGTGGACAACCTGACCGCCTTCGCCTCAAACCCAGAGTTTGCCAGCATCCCGGCCCAGATCAGCCCCGAGGTGGGTCGCAGACCTTGTCACTCATTTCCACTGGTACCAAAGGTTCTGTTCAATGACCCAGCAGAACCGGCTCAAACGGCCCGCAGTCCTCTAACCATGACCCCATCCTCCCTCCTCAGGGCCACGCAGCCATGGAGCCCATTTTAACCGCAGCCCAGATGATGCTGGAGAGCTCCACAGGCCTGATCCAGACCGCCCGCTCCCTGGCAGTCAACCCTAAAGACCCCCCCAAGTGGTCTGTGTTGGCGGGCCACTCCAGAACCGTGTCCGACTCCATTAAGAAGCTGATCACCAACATGAGGTACGCTGATGTTCCTGACCGGGTTCTGAATGTTACAGTCAGTGGTCCTGTCCACAGGCCCTGGTGCCCCCTACCCTGAGGTCCAGACGGATCCTCTGAGGTCCAGACGGATCCTCTGAGGTCCCTGTGGATCCTCTGAGGTCCATTCGGATCCTCTGAGGTCCAGGTGGATCCTCTGAGGTCCAGGTGGATCCTCTGATGGTCCAGGTGGATCATCTGATGGTCCAGGGGGATCCTCTGATGGTCCAGGTGGATCATCTGATGGTCCAGGTGGATCCTCTGATGGTCCAGGTGGATCCTCTGAGGTCCAGGTGGATCCTCTGAGGTCCAGGTGGATCCTCTGAGGTCCAGGTGGATCCTCTGAGGTCCAGATGGATCATCTGAGGTCCAGATGGATCCTCTGAGGTCCAGGTGGATCCTCTGAGGTCCAGGTGGATCCTCTGAGGTCCAGGTGGATCCTCTGAGGTCCAGGTGGATGCTCTGAGGTCCAGGTGGATCCTCTGATGGTCCAGGAGGGATCCTCTGTGGGACCTGATCAGCGGTTCTGCTCTCTGCCTTGTAGCCTGATGCTCCTCTGTTTGTCTTCTCTCTGATGGTTTTGATGATGCCTGGTTTGGTCCAATGTTGCCTGGGTCATTTTCTCCAGACAGTCCTGCCAAGCTCTCTGAAAGCTGACCTTTGACCTGCACACTGAGGAGCAGGGTAGAAGCTAATAGAGTAGCCCCGCCTTTGCAGAGGAGCGGTGTAGTAAAGGTTCTCCTGCTTTGGACCGCCGGCTCTGCTAGCATGGGCTGGCTCAGGTTGTCTTTGGCAGTCGCTCGGTTCCGGTGGTGCCTGGAATTTTCTGTGGAACCAAACCAAACATCAATTACAGGTTCAGAAGGAGGAACAAACAGGATCCACGTCACAGTATCTGATGCTAACTGCTAACTGCTAACCTTCCATGTGTGCAGAGAAAAGGCTCCTGGTCAGAGAGAATGTGACGATGCCATAGAGGTTCTGAACGGCTGCATCCGTGAAGTGGACCAGGCGTCTCTGGCTGCCATCAGCCAGCAGCTAACCCCCCGGGATGACATCTCCATGGAGGTAAAGATTCATTATCCTCTTAGTAGATCCCCTTCAAGGCACCAAGGATCGGGTCCTTACCCAAAAACAACCCCTTTAGAAACAGACGAACACTTTCCTCTAAATGCTGAATCTTTCCTCCAAATAATCCTTCTCTAGCTTTGCTAACGCTCTGAACCGTGTTTTGCAGACCCTCCATGAGCAGATGGCCGTCTCTGTCCATGAGATCAGTAACCTGATTGACCCTGTTGCCGTGGCAGCTCGATCCGAGGCCTCCCAGCTTGGACACAAGGTAGACCGCCTGGTTCAGACCGTCAGCTGGGGCTTCTCCTTCTGATGGGTTTCCTCAGATTCATGATGGGCAGCAGCAGGTTGCTTTAAAGCATGGGTTCATGATGTGGCTCCTGAACCCAGAAGCTGATTGGTTCTCCTTCTAAAGGCTGGCCTCCCCCTCCCCGTCCTCCATCCCTGATCAGGTGCTCTGTTTGCTGACAGGTCTCTCAGATGGCCACCTACTTTGAGCCCCTGATCATGGCTGCCATCGGCACAGCCTCCAAGATCCTGAGCAGCCAGCAGCAGATGGCCGTCCTGGACCAGACCAAGACTCTGGCAGAGTCGGCTCTGCAGATGCTCTACACGGCAAAGGAGGCTGGAGGAAACCCCAAGGTACCAAATGCAGCTGTCTGGTGTCTCCCTGCTACCTTCTCACCATCCTTATCTGCATTCTCACTTCTTCATTAAAAAAGTTGGTTGTTTTACGCTTAATTGTTTAAGATTAATATAAAATCAGACAATCCGAGTAAGATATGAGTGTAAGATATCGTCTTTCAGGCTTCTGAAGCGATTCTGATCTATTTTCTGAGAGGGGCTGAAGAATCGGCGAATAAGACCCAAGTCTCTGATCGAACAGACTTTTTCCTATTTTATATTTTTTACTTTATTGGCCAAAATCTAGACTATTTTTTTTTTTATGTTTTTGCCGAAGTAATTATATTATATTTAAGTCTCATATTGATAATTGTTGGAGTCGTATTCGTGGCTCATTTTATTTCTGGGTTTCTTGCTTGTAGCCGTAATGAAGCAGAATTCCCTTCCTATCAGGACGGCTTTGGTTAAAACTCCTCTTTGACCTGAAATGCTGTAAATGCTCCCGTCCCGCCGCCTGCGGTTCTCTTTGCTCTCTAGGCGGCTCACATGCAGGGCGCTCTGGAGGATTCGGTCCAGATGATGAAGGAAGCTGTAGACGACCTGGGCGCCACGCTGGCCGAAGCCGCCGGCGCTGCTGGTGCCGTGGGCGGCATGGTCGATTCCATCAACGACGCCATCAATAAGATGGAAGACGGGCCGGCAGACGAGCCGGAGGGCACCTTCGTGGATTATCAGACCACCATGGTGAAGACGGCCAAGGCCATCGCCGTTACAGTTCAGGAGATGGTGAGACGCCGGAGAAAGAATCCCGCCTTCATCAGATGGCGGCGGACGCTAATCAGGCTTGTTGCTCTCTAGGTGACCAAGTCCAACACCAACCCAGATGACCTCGGGGGGCTGGCCAACCAGCTGACCAATAACTTTGGGAATCTGGCAGATGAGGCCAAATATGCGGCCCTCACTGCAGAGAACGACGAGGTGAAGGAGAGCTGCTGCTCGCTGGCTTCCTGTTGGTTCCTTTCATTTCAAAGCGTTAATCTTCTTCTGTTGGTTCCTGGTCCAGATCGGTTCTCACATCAAGAAGCAGGTGGGCGAGCTGGGCTTCACCTGCACCGGGCTGGTGACCAAGGCCGGCGCCCTGCAGTGCAGCCCCAGCGACTCCTTCATCAAGAAAGAGCTGATTGAAAGCGCCCGCAAAGTTTCAGAGAAGGTCAGGGGGCGTCGTCCCGTCCTCGCCGTTCTTCCTGATCCCCCCCACCCCTCCATGTTCACCCTCACATCGATCTGTTGCAGGTGTCTCATGTGCTGGCGTCCCTTCAAGCTGGTAACCGTGGCACCCAGGCGTGCATAACGGCTGCCAGCGCCGTCTCTGGGATCATCGCCGACCTGGACACCACCATCATGTTTGCTACGGCGGGTACTCTGAACCGAGAGAACGCCGAGACGTTTGCTGACCACAGGTACCAGCCGCCATGTTGACCTTCATCAATGCTTCGGGTTTCATGTCCTGTGATGCTGATGAGGTTAACGCCATGATAACCAGAATTCTGATCCTACTAGAACCTCCCACTGGCCGTCAGTTTGACCACTGATATTTTCCCCTATAGAAATGCACGAGTAGTGATGATGAGTGATGATGTCATCGACTTCTAGTGTGCGATATAAACACATAGAGGATATAAAGACCTTAGATCAGGTCTAATATATATATATATATCAATTAAAGACTGTATTATATGTTATTATTATTATTATTAGATTATTAGAAGACTGTTTTACTACACAGATTCAAAATTTGAAATTAGAATTTTATTGCATTTTTTATTTTATTCCTCCCAAACATTTCCCACACCTCCTTTTTATCCACCGTTTATGAAACATAAACTGAGCGTTTTCTATCTGCAGCGCTGAAGCTCCTGCTGCTGTTTTCTTTGCCTCATCAAAGCTGCTCTGCTGCGGGGGAGGGGCTGGAAACTCAGGGTTACCGCGGGTCATTAAAAGTCATTAAGTTATTTTTTAAATTAAAGCCTTAATTGGCATTACAATTCATTATATGTGTTTATTGTGGCATTTAAAATTCTTTATTAAAAATATGTTTATAAAAACAAATTCGTCAGGCATTATATCACAATATATTTGCGTGGAACTGCTTCCAGTTGATGGCAAAGATGTATGTTCAGAAAATAACCTTGGAAAAAAGCAAATTTGAACTAAAGTGGCTGGAAAAAGAGAAATTGCTGATGCCTGTCGACGGGTACCTGTTTGTGGCATTAAAATTATTTCTAAGAGCATTAAAAGAGCATTGAATTAGAATTACTCATTCCTGTATAAACCCTGAAACTCTTTTAGCAGTTGAAGGATAAAATCTGTGCGTGAAACTGTGCCGTTCAAACAGCTCCTGATCAAACCATCAGGTTTCCAGCTGCTATGTCCAGCAGATGGTAAAATAAAACCACTTTCTAATAACTGATCCACCCAGACCTGTGTGATCACAGCAGACCAGAGGCTGTGGTTTGGCTTTGGGCCGCCGAGTCGACCAGCTGAGGTGGGGGCAGTGATATCCAAACCGTGACCAAAAGTTTCACTATTGTCTGATGGCTCACTGATACCACTGCGTTCTCCCAGGGATGGTTGATCGTCCTCGGACTCGCTGTCCGCTTCCTCCCCGCTCCGCCTGAATCGCTATCATCAATATTTGAAAGCATTTCTAAAGTCTGGTTAGATTTCTTCTGGAAGCCATTTTTTCCGTTTTCGCCAAAGAGTTCTAGGTAGAATGTTGGTTGCTAGGCAACGGTACGTCAATCAACTGCAAGAAGAATTTACAATGCAACTAATAGAGCCCTCTAAATGATGGCTGTGTGTGATCAAGGTAAAATTAACCATATTTAATTTTTACAGTTTTATTTTATTAAGAAAACTAGGTGAAAATAAAGGAAATCTAAAAACAGGAAAAATCAGTTAAGATGAGCAACATATGATTAATGTAAATAAAGTTCTTTCCCTTTAAAATTTCATTACTGTCAAAATGGCGGACATGGGAGTTCTACTGTTGATTAGCTAAAGGGTTTGATAGAGTTAAGGAAAACAAGCGATAGCTTCTCGTAAAGATGATGATGGTCCTGTCAGCATGAAGGACGATCAAGGATGAGAAGGTTTGGTTTGTTCCTGGATCTAAGAATCAGTAACTAACTACTGGGAGGAGAACCCTACTGGGAGCAGAACCCTACTGGGAGCAGAACTCCCACAGGAGAGCTTCCCTCCTTGCTGTTTTTTATCCCAGACTGTTTAAGAGCATCAGGACTTTAACTTGTGATGTTCAGCTAAGTGGTGACCTGATGGAGAGCTGATGCTGATCTGGTAGCAAACAGAAACAGGAAGGTCTCCATGTCTGATTCTTTAGCTCCAGGTTCTGCAGCCGTGCGGTTTTGATCCCATGTGAACGACGTCACAGGATGGCAGAAGCTGCTGGTCCCGCCTCTCAAAGTCCGACCTGCTCTTGTTTTTCAGAGAGTGCATCCTGAAGACGGCCAAGGCGCTGGTGGAGGACACCAAGCTGCTGGTCTCTGGCGCTGGAGCCAGTCAGGAGAAACTGGCTCAGGCTGCCCAGTCATCAGTTTCCACCATAACCAAACTGGCTGATGTGGTCAAACTGGGAGCAGCCAGTCTAGGTTCAGAAGACCCTGAGACTCAGGTAAGCTTCTACTCTGCATGTTTACCATGTTGCCTTCACCTGATCCGACCTGAGCAGGAACCAAACTCCTCCTCTGAGGAAATCCCTCAGCACCATGCAGGTGCTGTAATGAAGCAGACAGACTGGTTCTGACAGCCTCTGGGTCGGACCTCAGTCATCGTCTGCAGTGTGGATCAGCATCACTCTAATGATGGAAGTTCAGTCCAACATAAGCTAGATATTAGACAGTGGTTTTCTGGACCGGGTTCTCATGCCTCTGCCCTCTGTAGGTGGTCTTGATCAATGCAGTGAAGGACGTGGCCAAAGCTCTGGGTAACCTGATTAGCGCCACCAAGGCGGCGGCCGGTAAACCTCACGACGACCCCAGCATGCTGCAGCTGAAGAGCTCTGCTAAGGTAACACACCTGAACATCTGGACCATCTTAAGCAAACACCGACACGTTCACCATTAACAGAACCGCAGATGTTTATAAAGGAGAAAGGTGTTGGTCAGACACAGATAAACCATCAGGTAGACTCTCATCAGGAAGACATTCTGTTCCTGAAACCTTCTCATCTCTTCTAGGTGAACTAGTTCTATTCTGGTCCATCAGCTGCTAAAGGCCCAGACTTCCAATGTTTAACGGGGAGCTTCAGACCTGGCTGATCTGCTTTCCTTCTGTAGGTGATGGTGACCAACGTGACGTCCCTGCTGAAGACGGTGAAGGCGGTGGAGGACGAGGCCACCAAGGGAACCAGAGCTCTAGAAGCGACGATCGAACACATCAAGCAGGAGCTGACTGTGAGTCCTCTGACCGCCATGCCCCCTCAGGCAGGATAGACGTCCCTCTGATCCTGGGTTACGCTGTGGTCTCAGGTGTTCTGCAGCTCCGATCCGCCACCGAAGACCACCACGCCGGAGGAGTTCATCCGTATGACAAAGGGGATCACCGTGGCAACAGCTAAGGCCGTGGCTGCTGGGAACTCCTGTCGCCAGGAGGACATCATCGCCACCGCTAACCTCAGCAGAAGAGCTATTGCTGACATGTTGCACTCCTGCAAGGTACCCTGGATATTAATGTTTTCACATCCTACAAAATATCCACCAGGAACAACACCCTGCTGAGATGCCAGCAGGGGTCAAAGGTCATCTGTAGTGTTTAGACAGTGCACCTCCTCCCCCCAGCATCTTTGCCTGTAGCTGTTTTGTTCTAAAAACATGGCCCCCTGCTGGAGTCAGCTGTAACTGATGCGTGTTTGTCTCTCTCACCTCTCAGGAAGCTGCCTACCACCCAGAGGTCAGCAAGGACGTCCAGATGCGCGCTCTACGCTATGGCAACGAGTGTGCCTCTGGCTATCTGGGACTGCTGGAACACGTCCTGCTGGTGAGTCCGCCTCTCTCACTACTCTGCTTCTGGGGGGTGTTTGGGCCGTCTATCACCTGGCACAAGAGGCCTACTATCAGCTCGTCGGACTATGGCCTGGCGGAATGGGGCCGACTATGGCCTGGCGGAATGGGGCCGACTATGGCCTGGCGGAATATGGCCGACTATGGCCTGGCGGAATATGGCCGACTATCGCCTGGCGGAATATGGCCGACTATCGCCTGGCGGAATATGGCCGACTATCGCCTGGAGGAATATGGCCGACTATCGCCTGGAGGAATATGGCCGACTATCGCCTGGAGGAATATGGCCGACTATCGCCTGGAGGAATATGGCCGACTATCGCCTGGAAGAATATGGCCGACTATCGCCTGGAGGAATATGGCCGACTATCGCCTGGAGGAATATGGCCGACTATCGCCTGGAGGAATATGGCCGACTATCGCCTGGAGGAATATGGCCGACTATGGCCTGGCGGAATGGGGCCGACTATGGCCTGGCGGAATGGGGCCGACTATGGCCTGGCGGAATATGGCCGACTATCGCCTGGCGGAATATGGCCGACTATCGCCTGGCGGAATATGGCCGACTATCGCCTGGAGGAATATGGCCGACTATCGCCTGGAGGAATATGGCCGACTATCGCCTGGAGGAATATGGCCGACTATCGCCTGGAGGAATATGGCCGACTATCGCCTGGAGGAATATGGCCGACTATCGCCTGGAGGAATATGGCCGACTATCGCCTGGAGGAATATGGCCGACTATCGCCTGGAGGAATATGGCCGACTATCGCCTGGAGGAATATGGCCGACTATCGCCTGGCGGAATATGGCCGACTATCGCCTGGCGGAATATGGCCGACTATCGCCTGGAGGAATATGGCCGACTATCGCCTGGAGGAATATGGCCGACTATCGCCTGGAGGAATATGGCCGACTATCGCCTGGAGGAATATGGCCGACTATGGCCTGGCGGAATGGGGCCGACTATGGCCTGGCGGAATGGGGCCGACTATGGCCTGGCGGAATATGGCCGACTATCGCCTGGCGGAATATGGCCGACTATCGCCTGGCGGAATATGGCCGACTATCGCCTGGAGGAATATGGCCGACTATCGCCTGGAGGAATATGGCCGACTATCGCCTGGAGGAATATGGCCGACTATCGCCTGGAGGAATATGGCCGACTATCGCCTGGAGGAATATGGCCGACTATCGCCTGGAGGAATATGGCCGACTATCGCCTGGAGGAATATGGCCGACTATCGCCTGGAGGAATATGGCCGACTATCGCCTGGAGGAATATGGCCGACTATCGCCTGGCGGAATATGGCCGACTATCGCCTGGCGGAATATGGCCGACTATCGCCTGGAGGAATATGGCCGACTATCGCCTGGAGGAATGGGCCCGACTGCGCTTCTAACAAAACCTCTCAAAACATTGCAAATGAATATCTGAATTCTTTCAAGTCACGTATCTTTTTTATTCAGATTCAATTAATTAAATTGAAACAGCTGAAATAATTCTCAAAATCTGAAAAAAATGCTTACAAACTCAAATACATCAGAGTTAGCTTGAAAATGAAATAAGCCTATATAAAATCTAATTTTACTTTAATTTTGATCACAATATTCATTTAGAGCAGGCATCCCCAAACTCGGTCCTCGAGGGCTGCTGTCCTGCAGGTTTTAGAGGTTTCCCTGCTTTAGCACAGCTGATTATCCTGATTATCATGATTGCAGTAGAGCTGAAGCCTGTTAATCAGCTTTCAATTAAAATCAGCTGTGCTAGAGCAAGGAAACCTCTAAAACCTGCAGGACAGCGGCCCTCGAGGACCGAGTTTGGGGATGCCTGCTTTAGAGTATTTATTTGATAGTATTCTATTGCTTCTATTGGCTAATTTAAAGTGAGCTAGGCTACATGCTTTGAAACAACTTTCTGCAGGCAACTGTTAGGACAGCTCAGTCGCAGCACTAGGGGGATATTTCATAAATCGGATATTAAAAAATATACTTTAGACTAGTCCAAATTAATTGAAATATCTTGGTTATAATTCTGGATGTGTGACACTTTAAATGACAAATAAGATGATGTCATTTGAGATATCTCAAAATGCATGTTGACTCTCCAAGATGTGATTAAAATATGTTAAATTGTTAATTTTCCCTAGAAATTATATAGAAATATAAAACATGATTAAGGGCAGTCAATATTTAGTAAATAATGTTTGTGTATTCTATTAAAATTTCTGTATCTCTATAATGGCTATTCTCCATTCAGAGGGCCTCATGCCTGTCTTTAAGAAGGAGGGGGGGGGGGGGGGGGGGGGGGGTTTAAGATTTCCTTAAGAAGGTGGAAGCCATGGAAACATCCATCTGTAAATCTGTTGGATTATTCTGAGTTTAAGGACCTGGTTTTCTGACTGAAACTGATGATTAGAATTGGAAAAAAAAAAAAGTTTCAACTTATTTTTGTTTCTACTGAAAACATTCTGAAACAACTCGTCTTTAGACAGTGGGGCCCCTCAGGGTTCGGCTCTGCTGGCTTCCTTCCACAGCAGGCGTCTGATTCCACCTTTTCTTTCTCTTTTTGTTCCTTTAAACGTGTCTCTGTGACGCTGCTGCCAGCCGGTGAGTACGCCGCCGCACTGAGGTGCTCATGTGTGACGGGCTGCTCAGTTTGACCACTCCCAGCTCAGATTATTTAATCCATCAGTGATCCTAATGGGACGTGTGTGAGCTGTGATCCTGGACGTGATTGGTTCCTGTTGATCTAATGATGAAATCACAACCAGCCCCTTCATTCTGAGCGATTGTGCATGTCGCTGGGTGAGGTGGTTTAATATGACAGTTTCCTCTCATTAGAATAAAAACTCCATAAACATCATACCACCCTTCATAACGGAAGAATCATGTTTAAACATCAGATTGTTTCTGAGATGATTTGCTCCCTGCATGCGTTCCCGCTGCGTAACATCACTCTTCTTCTGAATAAAGCTGAGCTGAGTGTGGACTGATCTCTGTTAATTCCCTGCACCTGTCGCCCACTGGCTGAACCTGAATATTTCCAGTCTGGGACGGTGTCAGGACCCCAGCAGAGCCCCATCCTGGCCCAGAGTCTGCTGCTCCTGCCACTCACTCATTGGGTATTTCTGTTAGTTGGAACATGTTGCTGTAAGGAGGCAGGTTGCATTGTTCTGACATGACAGCAGAGTCCTAAGATGGCCGACCTACAGGCCTCTTACAGCCATGTTGCTGTGTTATCTGGCTGGGATGAAAATAGTAAAAACGTGTCGATTAAATTGGTTGAAGTCTTTTTGGGCTTGATTCAGGTGAAATATCTTCATCATGTTCCTCTGGTACTGAGGATCAAAGCAACAAAACAAACGCTCCTTCATTCGTTTTTATAGATTTGAGCTTAAGCAGTTATAACCTGGTAGTTACCTTCTCTTCTTTTTCTACACTCAGTAATTATCTTTAAATTCATGTCTATTCACTGAAGAGCATCTTTTTTCTTGTGAGGTTAGGAGCGGATTTGACTTGAATCTGCATTCACATGGATGTAGCCTTAGCAACGTTAGCAGTGAGCCATAGATTGTTTCCCATTGTCCCTGGCCTTTCACGCAATAGGCACAAAGTTACACCAGCAGCAGGACTCACCGACTGCATGAAGGGGAGGAATAGACAGGAGTCAAGATTGGAAAGCTAGCCAATGTTAGCATGGTGATATCAAGGAGGGCTAATGTTAGCATGGTGTTAGCAAAGCTTGGCAATGTTAGCATTGTGTTAGCAAGGCAGGCAAATTTTAGCGTGGGGATAACAAGGTTTGCTAACTTTAGTATGGTGATATCAAGGAGTGCTTGTCGCTACCCGATCCGTACCAGTAGCACGATCCGTACCATCAGCTCATTTGCGCCTGCGTGAACAGAATAACTTCCGGGTCGCCAAAAAATAATGTAATTACGGTACTGAAAAAACTTTATTTATATCCTTAAATAATTAAAGAATACTAAACTACATCGTAAAGACAATATTGAAGACTTTTCTGGAAGAAATGGATGCTTTTTTAATTCAATCCATTGTATTGCTTGACGTCATCATCAGACATGCTAAGAGCAGTCTGGGAATATATTATAAAAAACTGCAGGTCACGAAAGGTAGCAAATGAATCCATTGTGGGATCAGTACTGCTGGAGTGCATAGTTAAGTACAGAGTAAATCAAATATTTAAACCAATTTAAATATATACGCTGTGTGACGTATATTTGCGCATGCTCAGAGCAGTCAAAGTAACTCACAAAGCGATTGAACTTTTTTATGTATTTCTGTTTTTTGATTTTTAGAAAATGCAATATTGACCAAAATACAAAGATGTACAAAAAGAAACCCATGCCTCTAAAAAATACAAAAGAATAAAAAAGTAAGAAAAAGGAAATATTGCCACCGGAAGTTATTCTGTTCGCGCAGGCGCAAATGAGCTGATGGTACGGATCGGGTAATGACAGTGCCAATGTTAGCATTGTGTTAGCAAGGTGAGCTATTGTTAGCATGGTGATATCAAGGAGGTCTAATGTTAGCATGGTGATATCAAGAAGGGCTAATGTTAGCATAGTGTTAGCAAAGCATGCAAACATTAGCGTTGTGTTAGCAAGGTGAGCTATTGTTAGCATGGTGATATCAAGGAGGGCTAATGTTAGCATGGTGTTAGCAAAGCTTGCCAACTGTCAATACCTGATCCGTACCATCAGCTCATTTCCATATGTGCAAGCAGATATCCAGGTCGCCATAAATAATGCAATTATGGTACTAAAATTACTTATTTCTATACTCAACTCACTAAAGAATGCTAAAACATTTTTTTTATAACTTTTCTGAGATAATTGATGCTTTTTACATTTTCTCCTTTAAACCGCATCTCTGACGGCGGGTTAAGGTTAGCATGGGGATAGCAAGGCGGGCTAAGGTTAGCATGGGGATAGCAAGGCAGGCTAAAGTTAGCATGGTGGTAGCAAGGCGGGCTAAGGTTAGCATGGGGATAGCAAGGCGGGCTAAGGTTAGCATGGGGGTAGCAAGGCGGGGCAGTTTCCTGATCTGAAGACTGTTTTCTTCTCCCTGAGGAGAGCATCTATTTCAGGGTCCATTCAGGGTTTGTTGATGGAGGAACATCCCATCTTCAGAGGGAACAGTGTTGTCCTCACAGAGCTATACTCATGGATAATGAGCACAACTTAGTCAGTTCTAGAAAATGGCGTTCTGCCCACTCATCAGTTTATTGGCAATAGATTTCCAATGGAATAGACGTTAATGTTGTAGTGATAGATCACAGAGTAAGCTTGATGTGTTTCTTCCATCAATAGATTATCCAGAAGCCCACTCATGACCTGAAGCAGCAGCTCGCCAACTTCTCCAAGCGGGTGGCCGGCAGCGTGACGGAGCTGATCCAGGCAGCCGAGGCCATGAAGGGTGGGTACAGCAGAGCCCCGCTTAATCCCGACTTAATCCCAAACATCTTCTTCTGAATTCAGAACCAACCAATCCTTTAATAGATTTCTGTATTGCTTTATTTTCCCTTTATGACATCTTTTATTATAGAAATAAATGTCTTTATTAGGGCCAGACTAGAGATTGGTTCTTTAATATGAGACTAAAGTCATAACATTATGAGAATAAAGTTGTATTTTATAACAACTCTAACCAGAAGCTCCGTCTTCGCTAAAATAAGGAATGTTGAACATCTTGTGAAGTTAAACTTATGCATCAGTTTAACAAATAAAGGAAATATGAAGTCTTTTAACATCTAATTATTATCATTATCAGACCTTAGAAATGAGCTGGAAGCTTCCTGTCTGAAACGGGGCGATATGATGATGTCATTCTCTTAAGATTATGACTTTATTCTCATAATTACAGAAAAATAAACTCCCTAGCCTGGCCTTAATACTCCATATTTTTAGTTTTTTCGTAAATGAATATTCAGACTCAAACTAAACCCAGTGAGGTCAGAGAAAAGCTGCAGCCTGATCTTCCATCATAAGCTGAGGGATTGCTGAAGAGTCGATGCAATCAGCTGGTTGTCCTTAGATAGAAAACTTTAAAATGTAAAGAGCCTTTAGATGGCATGATGTGAATTGGAGCTATAGAAATAAACTGAATAGAATTGAATGAGCTGGTTAGCTGTGACCTGGGGTTCAGGAAGATGCTAACAGGTCGAAGGACGGCGTTCCCGGGCTGCAGGAAGATCTGACAGCAGCTCAGCTTGGCTGTGCAGCCTGACACCGTTTGGAAAGAGTGAAGTCTGACGGTGTTTTGGCGCCGGCTGAGCCGCTGTGATCTCTGTGTGCTGCAGGCACGGAGTGGGTGGACCCCGAGGACCCCACTGTCATCGCAGAGAACGAGCTGCTGGGAGCCGCGGCCGCCATCGAAGCAGCTGCCAAGAAACTGGAGCAGCTGAGGCCGAGGACCAAACCCAAGGTTAGGGGCGGTCTGCAGGCATTCACACCTCATTTGTTATCCCCCCCCCCCGCTCTCTGATGTGCGGTCAGCTCCTGCTGCTTATCACGGTGTTGTTCTCCACTCTGACCACCAGGAGGCGGATGAGAGTCTGAACTTTGAGGAGCAGATTCTGGAGGCGGCCAAGTCCATCGCAGCTGCTACCAGTGCTCTGGTGAAAGCAGCTTCAGCAGCTCAGAGGGAGCTGGTTGCTCAAGGGAAGGTATGTTGGCAGAACCGGCAGCCTCATTCTTCCCGCTGTGGGGGGGCGCTCTAATAAATCAGCTGTTTCCAGGTGGGAGCAATCCCAGCCAATGCCGTGGATGATGGACAGTGGTCTCAGGGCCTGATTTCCGCTGTAAGTTACCCGCCTACGACTTGGAGTCATGAAGGTGAAAGACGCCGTCAGTAAACCTTTGTTCCTCTCCGACGTTTAGGCCCGGATGGTGGCGGCGGCCACCAACAACCTGTGCGAAGCGGCCAACTCGGCGGTGCAGGGACACGCCAGCGAGGAGAAGCTCATCTCTTCAGCCAAGCAGGTGGCGGCCTCCACCGCTCAGCTGCTGGTGGCCTGTAAGGTCAAGGCGGACCAGGACTCTCAGACCATGAAGAGGCTGCAGGTCAGCATGGCGCCTTCAGCCGTTCCCTTCATCCATTCACCGTCCTGCAGATACAGAACCGGGCCTGTTCCTGCCGCACAGCGTCACTTCCTCCCATAAACCACTTCTGCCCATAAATATGGAAATATCTTTTTTTTCTAAACTATTTGATTTTTTTACATTAAAACCCTATTTTATGGTGTCTGAGGGAATCAAAGGTCTGAAATGATGCCAACAGAAAAAAAAGCTAAAGCTAAAGGAAAATGCTGCAGGCAGCAAAAACATTAGAAGCGCTCCCACATCCTCCGCGTTAATTTTCAGATTATTATTATTATACGAAGTAATAAACACTTCATTTAATATGACATCATTAAAACTCACCATCAGCTTCCAAAACGAGCAGTTTCTGCAGAAACTTTTTTCCTTTCAGTCTTTGAAATCAATGATTATCCTACCAAATAGTTATCTTTCTAACTTCCAGGAGCTGCGTCTGTTCGCCATTATCTACGATAAGAAGATGCAGGCGAAGGATTATCGCAAATTTCAAAGCTTTCAGTATAAATAGATAAATGTATGAAAATAACCATCTAATTCGTGGTTACTGATCATTTATTTTGATAAATCGGATAATTTCGCTGTTTTTTGGGTTTGATACGACTGCGAATGCAGATCTTGACCTGGTCGGGTCCCGACCGACAGGAGCTAAATAAAGCTAGCTCCGTATTTTGGCGGTGGGGGAGTGAGAACAGGAACGTGGACGGCGACGTTCGGAGGAGTAGCAGCAGACGTGCAATCGTTCTCATTGAATAACGGAACTGCGCTAGCACTCCGCCTGACTTCCATGAGCGGAGGGGTGGCCTGTTCTGGTTCCATATAACTGGGTGAACGTCTCCCCCCAGTGGTCTGGAGCTGGTTTGCAGCTTTTCGTAGCATGCTGTTGTTTCTGCTACTTGCAGAACTTTTATTTAGCATGTTTGTCTGCTAGCATCATCGATGTATTTGCAGCAGGTTTTGTTTGCAGGGCGTTTGCTCTGTACTGCAGCATCTCTCATCTTTTCATTGGTTTTGTCCCAGTTCTGCTGAACCTTTAGTACTTTCTGCATGTTAATGTGTCTGCAGGACGTTTGCACCTCTCAGCCACGGTACTTCATCCATTGATTCTGGTTCTGCTCACCTGCTAGGATCATTTTCCCTTTATTAAAGCGGAGCCACAGTGACCAGCAGAGCTGATTCGTCTTCCTAAAGCCGGCGCCATTAAACATCCCGTGGCCGGCGGCTCCGTTTCGTAGCCGGAACAGTCAGGGATGAAATGACCTCAGTGGAAGGTGGTGACATGCAGGGCGGCGTACTGAAATCTTACTCCGCCCCTTTGTTGCATCTGCTGCGCCGTCTCTGATTGGCTGTGTGTGAGAACAGGGTGACGTGAGGGGAAATGGGCGGAGCTCTCTCAGCGCGGCGCCGTAGATGGATGCGCTGCAGGGTGGTCCCTCCAGAAGGACCCAGCCTCTATGTCTGTATTTTATCTCTATGATTCAGACACTTTCTGTCTGTCTGATCCGGCTAGCTGCTGCAGGAGCCGTGCAGCTGGTCTCTGAACCGAGCAGAACCATCAGAACCTTTCCTCTGTCCGTAGCGGCGGGCCGACCCGGTCAGCGCTGCAGAGCAATACTCCTCAGGTCAGAGTTTCTCAGCCAGTGGAGGAAGAAGCGGCCGCGGGTCAGCGGGGCTCTTCTGACCTTTAGCTGTAACTGATGCGCTCACTTGTTAGTCTCTGCAGAAAGTATCTGTTGTCCTCATCCTCCCAAAAATAACAAATCTTGCCGTGCGTGTTGGCTGTGAGCGCGGCGGCCAGCTCGTGTTCTCTGATCCAATCAGCGCTGGCTTATCTCCTCCTCTTCTGGGCCTGCAGCTGCCGCCACGCTAAATCCCGTGCATGTACGTCCATAGGCCCACTGGAAACAATCCACCCAGCCCATCCAAGGCACTGGGAACTGGAAACTCAGATCTATGATTACACTCAGAGCATCTCTGCGCTGCTTTTTAAGGCTACAGCTGCATAGGCTGCTGTGGACCGGCCCGTCTGGAGGTCCAGAGACAGAACTGGTAACTCAGGACCAGTAGAACCAGTAGAACCAGAACACAAAGATCCAAACGTAGAGCTTCAGTCTAGAACGGTTTTAAAGGATCCTGTTCAGCTCTGAAACTAAACCTTCATAATGAGACTGGAGACTGGAAGGTCAGAACCAGGAATCTGATGTTTGGCTGCTAGACTGAGCTTCCAGTTTAGACTGAGCTTCCAGTTTAGACTGAGCTTCCAGTTTAGTCTGAGCTTCCAGTTTAGTCTGAGCTTCCAGTTTAGACTGAGCTTCCAGTTTAGACTGAGCTTCCAGTTTAGTCTGAGCTTCCAGTTTAGACTGAGCTTCCAGTTTAGTCTGAGCTTCCAGTTTAGTTCTGACAGCAGAACTCAGGAGACGCTTGTTTAGTCGTCTGTTAGCTTAGCAAGGAGCCATTTTCTATGAAACAGAAAATCCTGAAGCTGCTTGTTTAGGGTTAATGATCTCTGCAGAGATCATTAACCCTAAACAAGCAGTTCCTCCATCCTGATTGGTCACAGATTAAAGGTGAGATAAAAACCAGGGAAATCTGAGCAGATCTGCTTTAAAAATCCTAGAATTAGAAAATATTCTTTGAGTTCTGCTCCAAACCAAGGAAAACTCTTTCTGCAGGTTTTCAGTCTGAGGATGGAGATGTTGTTCCTGTTTCATCTGAGTTTGTTTAACTGCTGGACTGAAAGTTTCCAGTTTATGTTAGTTGTCTGAGCCAGACTAACCAGTAAGGGACGTGGTGCTGGGCACTGGGACCTCTGCCAGCTGACCGGCTGCGTTCAGCTCTCACAGCCACAAAAGGAAAAGTTGTGGCGTCTGAAATGTTCTGCCCAATGAGGGAGATGTTTGGCTCAGCTTTGCCTTTTAGAGCAGAAGCAGAGATGTCCTCCCCGCTGTGCTCCCAGTGCTTTCCACCACAAACATCCAGTCTGCTTCTGTCTACAGACTGCTGGAAACGCTGTGAAGAGAGCCTCTGACAACCTGGTGAAAGCAGCGCAGAAAGCAGCGTTCGATGCCCAGGATGACCAGGCAGTGGTGGTGAAGAGCAAGATGGTGGGCGGCATCGCTCAGGTGAGAAGCTCTAGCCAACAGATGCAGCTTTTAGATGCAGAGTGGGAGAACAGAGATAGAATGAAGCAGAATGATGAAAAAGGGGTCCCTATGTCCTCCAGCAGTCTAAGCCTATAACAGCAGAACTATAGAGATAGATCAGGATAACCTGAGCCACTCTAACTAGAAGCTTTATCAAAAAGGAAAGTTTTAAGCCTAGCCTTAAAAGTAGACAGGGTGTCTGCCTCATGGACTAAAACTGGTAGTTGGTTCCACAGGAGAGGAGCCTGAGAACTAAAAGATCTGCCTCCCATTCTACTTTTAGAAATTCTAGGAACCACTAGTAAACCTGCAGATTGAGAGCGAAGTGCTCTGTTAGGAACATAAGGAACAATCAGATCTCTGATATCAGATGGAGCTTGGCCATTTAAGGCTTTATATGTAACTCAGACGAGGTTGAAACAAAATGGCTGAAGGTCCAGGATCTGATCAGGAAGCCTTCCTCTCAGAGCGCAGCAAACATTCTGATCTAGATGTGTATGAGATGTTCTGCTGTGGGATGTTACAGATCATCGCTGCTCAGGAGGAGATGCTGCGGAAGGAGAAGGAGCTGGAGGAGGCCCGCAACAGGCTGGCCATGATCCGGAAGCAGCAGTACAAGTTCCTCCCATCGGAGCTGAGGGAGGACGGCCAGGAGCAGTGAGAGCGCGGCGGCCTCCCATAGCCCCCAGGATGGAACATCATGTTTGCTTCCATGCATCTATGCAAAGTTTTTAATCAGATTTTTATATGTTTTGATATTTTATATAAATATATTTCTGCCTCTTCTGTCTGAACGCGTCCAAAGAGTCCCGCTGACAGAACTTCCTGCTAGTTTCTCCTTTTCAGTATTTTTTTTACTGTACAAAACTAAACTATGAGATAAATGTCAGGATTTTATGGTTTAGGTGAAAAAAACCGACTGTTTTAATCGGACCAGCTGAGAATCAGTATTTTAAAAGAATAAAATGTGTTGAACAGATGTGATCTATGTAGATCAGGACTGGATGGAGCGCCTGGTTGATCTGGAAGCCATATATCTACGATTCAGACCCGCCGGGGATCGATCCACTCCACCAGAACACAAGCACAGCCGGCCGGCGGTCTGAGCTCACTGATGCTGTTCAAACTTTTTTACAACTTCCTGCTTCAAAGATGGCCGCCCTTCCTGTCCAAGTATTGGTGTCTGAAGCTGTTTTATTATTAATGTATAATGATGAATCTCTGCTCAATAATGTGGTTTGGTTTCCTTAAACGCTCCGTGCAGGAAACCGTCATTCAAACTGTTTCTGTGGACCAGGTTCTGACCCGTTCTGTCCCGGTCAGACAGATTCCTGCACATTAAAGCCTATTTTCACTGAAAGCGGCCATCTTGTTCCTTTCTCTGTAACCGGCCTGCTTCCAGCTGGGATCGTCTCTAAAATAATACTGAAATATTATCAAGCATATTTCTGTGTTTAAAAGTCTGGAAGCATCAGTTGCTTTTTTTGTTGTTTTTACTGCACTAGTGGGTCGTTTTTTAGTAGGCTGACGGGAAAGGGTGTAGTAGGGCATGAGAGGGGGAGAGGCACGCAGCAAAGGACCACAGGCCAGATTCTAACCCGGGTCGCCTGCGCTGAGGACTAAGGCCTTCGTACCTGGATCGTGCACTAACCACCGTGCCACCTGCACGCCCAGAAGCATCGATCATAAATAGAATATTAGTTTGCCTAGTTATTAGATCCCTTAAATGGTTTATAACCCAAGCCGATGGTTTGGATCATGAGTCCTTCCTGCTGCTATTTTATGGTTCAGAAGCTTTAAAGTTTGGGAACCTCAGAGATTTAATCCTTCATTCAGTCCTAAATACAAACATGAACAATAGAATACAATTTAAAATAATGAGTTAAACCCAAAGGGAAAGGGTTAATAAGGAGAGATGCTTCTGGTAAGAATTGTCATAAAAGTTATTTTTCATCATCAGTTTGCTGGATGGATTATTAATAAGCAGGTCAGAGTCATTTAGACAAAGTTAAAGTAAAAAAACAAACAAACTTAAATGAGTCCCGAACATGAAGAACTGGACCTGAACATGAAGTGCTAAATGTGGGGAAGCTTCTGGATTGTTGGTCTTGTTATTCCAAAAAACAAAACAAAAAAACAATCCGCTGGATTTTGTTTCCCAGTTTGAAGACGTTTCTCTTCCATCCAGGAAGCTTCTTCTATTCTAAATGTCTGGATGTGAAAAGACAGTCTTTAAGGGTCATTGCTGGTCTCACCAGGTCAGACTGCTTCTTCAGAGGAATCTGGTATTTCAGGCCAATAAAAACCTCAACGACTTTCATTATTAAGGGCTGGAGCTGGTTCTCCAGTTTCTATCTGCATGTTTTCTAAACTAAAACCAGGCTTTGTTGGGCTGCTGGATAAAACCTGGAACTAAACACCATTTCTGACATTTTGGATTGAAAAATCTTCCTGGATGGAAGAGAAACGTCTTCAAACTGGGAAACAAAGTCCAGAGGATTGATTTTTAACCTCTTCATCCAGTTGTCACAGCTTTTAATGCTGTAGGCAGGAAGGATCTCCTGTAGAGATCTGTTTGTCCTGGATCTATAGAAGCCTTTGAATGAAGACAAAATCTAAAGAGGATGATCACTGCTGTCCATCATCTTCATCCAGAGGTTCTAGAGGAGTTTCTAGAACAGAGAGAGAACCTTCTTTATCAGCTGGTTGAGCTTTCAGTCATTAGCTGATGTTGATGATGATGGAGGCAGAGATCGGACTGATAGAAGTTCTGCAGCCTCTGAAGGACCTCAGCTTCCTCTAGAAGTCCAGTCTGCTCTGTCCCTTCTTGCAGACGGCTTCCCAGGTGTGTCTCCAGTCCAGGTTGTTGTCCAGGTGAACACCAAGGGATTTCTACTCCTCCTCCACTTCTTCTCCCAGGATGTTAACAGGATTCAACTTGTTCCTGTTTCTTCTGAAATCTCCAATCATCTCCTTGTTTTGTTGACCTTCAGGATCAGATGATTGTTTCCACACCATGCCACAAAGCGCTTCACCAGCTCTCTGTCCTCAGCTTCTGCTCCATCTTTGATGCTCCCAATGACTGCAGAGTCATCCCAGGATTCCTGCAGAGGACAGGACTCTGTCTGGTCCGGGAAGTCAGAGGTGAACAGAGGAATGGAGAGAGAACCGTCCCCTGTGGAGCTCCTGAGCTGCTGGATCAGACAGCTGAGCCTTCAGTCTACCAGCCTGTGGTCTGTCTGTCAGGTAGTCTTTGATCCAGGTGTTTGTTGATGCCTCCACCTGAGTCTGCTGGAGTTTCTCTCAAAGTCAGTCAGTCTGAATCTGGAGAAACCAAAGACCACGATCCTCACAGTGCTGCCTGCCTTGGCTAAATGACAGCGGGTTGGTTGAAGCAGGTGGATGATGACATCATGATTAAAATCACCAGTTATTGCCACAAATGCATGTGGCTGCCATGTCCATAGCTTAGCAACAACAGAACTGATGACATCACACAAAGTGTCAGCAACAGAAGAAGATGGTGGAATATAAACTGTTGCCAAAACACTGGTAAACTCTATCGGCCAATAATACGGTCGGAAACAACAGTTCAGCATCTGGGCTGCAGTGATGAATCTTCTCGCCAACATGTCCTCCATCTGTCGGTCACTAACTCTGCCAACCCCCCTCCTCTGAGCTTCCCAGTCCTCTTTAAATGTCTGCCTGCTGGTACGGTCAGAGAGACGCTGGAGTCTGAGCTATGATCCTGCAGCCATGTTTCAGTCAAACACATCATGCTGCATTGCTGATGGGTCCTTGCTGGGACTGGGAGTTCTTCTAAGATGTTTCCTAAAGATCGACACTGGCCATGATGACTGGTGGAAGAGATGGTTCACTGGATAAATAGAAATCTAAAGTTATTTTTTCTTAAAATAAGTGCATTTTACTCCTTTTATTGTCTTATCTCTGGTGCATTTTATCTAATTAACTTATTCCATAATAATCAACTTCCAAGAGTAAAAATACTCATTCCTTTTGCAGATCATCTTATCTATCTGCACAAATGAAAGGTAAATAAACTTAATGTAAGACATTTTTAATCATTTCTAGATTGTTTTTGCAGTGTTTAAATGTCTTGCTCCTGCTCTGCATCCTCAGCACCTCCTTCTAAACTCAGAGTTATTTGTGGAAGTATTATTTCAGCTTTGGAAATGTGAAAGAGCTGCTCTCAGGTGTAAACGAAAACAACTTGCTATGGATAGACCTCATAGCAAGAAAAACTACCTGAAAAACCTCCATTTGGACACCAGAAGAAAAAATCATTGGAGAAATAGAGAGCGGTGCGTAAAGGAGAAGCTAAAGTTCTCTTTAAAAAGAACTTTAGAATCAAGCTGACAGAGCTGCGCGTGCATCCACCTTTACAGCACAACTATTGTGCACTTCCAGTTTGTTCACACTTATTCAGGGTGGGGGGGCGTTTTTGGCTCTCATTTACTGTCAGCAAAAAAACAAGTTAGTCAAACAAAACAAAAACAAAGATAACTCAGGGTAGAAAACTCCAAGCTTGTTGTATTTTAGTGTAATTTAACCTGATAGATTCATAAAAAGTAGTGAAGGAAGTAAAGGAAACCAGAATAATGTTTCTTTATCAGATCTGAACGGATTCAGCCTCTTTTACTCTGATAATCCTAAATAAACCCAGTAGATCCTTCATTCATTGAGCAGAAGCTTTTAGAAAATCTACCAAAACATGGCCGCCCACCTGAGCTGAGGAGAGAAGCAGCCATGGAGGAGCTGACCATGAAGCTTTGTTCATCTGCTGCCTGCTGGCATCAGCCCCTGATCCTACACAGATCTCTGCCTGACTAAATATGGACAATGACCAGTGCTGATATGTGGTTGGAGCTCCTGCAGATGGGGGGGGGGAGCTGTCTCTCAGAGTCTCTCTGAAGCCTTTATCCTCACAGCGAGCTCCTGCACTCCTGTCTGCGTCCGGATAACCGAGCCGTCTTCTCTGCTGTGCTGCTGGGAGCCAGAATACAAACCCGACCATGGAGGCCATCAAGAAGAAAATGCAGATGCTGAAGCTGGACAAGGAGAACGCCATAGACCGCGCAGAGCAGGCAGAGGTGGACAAGAAGGGAGCTGAGGACAAATGCAAACTGGTAGGAGCCTAAATCATGTCAGCCTCACATCAAATCAAAGCCTTTAGTTTCCTTCCTGGTTAAACAGCTGGCTGAAGGTTGGAGAAGGTTCAGAACGTCCTGGGCAGTTTCCACTACAGGAAATCACATAGATAGAAATCCAATAGATCCTCTATGCCAGGAGGATCTAGTTAAAACAATGACATCAGCAGGTAAGGAGTGACTGTAGGAAGATTCAGCTTATTTTAGATGAATGTTTGGACCAATGAGACCTGAGCCTTCATCAGCAGATGGATGGATTCTTTCCTGGAGCCTCCAGCTCCTCATCTTCTCATCTCTAAGCTGTTCTTTGAAAGAAGAGCTGCTGGAGGCGACGTGGAAAAAGCTTCACACCTCCTGAGAGTGTCAGACATCGACCCACCATCCGGGTTATAAAGATCGCCCTGCAATAAATATCATCTATAGAAAACAAACAAAAAACTTCTGCGTCGTCGGACACCTGGAACATCTAGAAAAAAATGTCTTTGGTCTCTAAAGGTTGCTGTAGAAACATTACAGGGAAGATTTCCTACTGGTTTAATAAAATACCGTCTGCAAAGGAAGAACAGACACACATTTTATTAATATCATAAATAAATCAAAGTTATTCTGATTCAGGTAAATAATGAGGTTTAGATTCTAATCAGGTTATAGAAGCCTGTAGATGTCAGAATAACAGATTCTGAACGTTTTATAGAGAAATTTTGTGTTTTTGATCACATGCATACCCCTCACTAATGGAGTCACCCCAACCCCCCCACCACCATTCCTCGGGGAGGTCTAGAAGCACTAGATCTATATCCAGCCATTCAGCAGAGATCCTGCTACATGGCTCTACATCCTATTTTTGGCTTTTGACCAATTAGACGAGCCGTTGAATGATAGATTACCTAATGGAAATTAAGTTGAAAAAAAAAGTTAACAAGTTTAGAAAAACGGTAAAAGGATAATTGAAAAGTTAAAAATAAAGTTAAAAAGTTAATAAGCCTAGTTAACAATTCTATTTAGGTTTATAAACTAAAAAAAATCAGAGCGTTTTTAATTAATTTCTTCTAGAATCACTTATTATTTTTCTTAATATATTCGGGAGACTCTGCGTTTCTTGTTTTTACATTGACATTCATCATTGCCATCAAAATATCCAGATTATTTTAATGTTCCAAAGGTAATAAGATTTTGTCCTGGATTAAAAAAACTGGAAATTTGGATTTTCAAAGTATTTCTCTGAGGCCCTATAAAGATTTAACAAAGATTGCTAAATGAACATTTTTATTTATTACGATCTGTGTCTAAATCTATGTGCTGCGTCCTGGAAACTGACCTGAGATGACATGATGTGAGTTGGAGCTATAGAAATAAACTGAATAGAACTGAATTTAATTATAGCATCACTTTTTATATTAATGGTCGACATCATAAAGATAGAGAATATATGACCTCCTGATTGCTAAGGTTAACATAAACTCTGACTCATCAGTTTTTGATCAAACATGTCAGAAATCTTTCTTTCTACCATCTTCATCACCTTCTGCCCAAACAACCACCTCTGCTCTCCATCTTCAACCACAAAAACACTTTTTCCTTCTGCTTTTATAAAGAAGCTGATTCGATGTAGAAGATGTTTGAACCTTGAAGGAGCAAAAATAAAATAAAAGGGCATCAATTTTTTCTCAGATTAATTAGAGAAACCTCATGTTCTTTTAGAAAAAAATCGTTTTTTGTTCCTTGTTGCTTTAAAGCTGTGGGATTGATGCCCCAACAGGTTGCCCTAAAACAGTCCGTCACAACTGCAGAAGGGATTTAGGTAGAAAGCTGAAATCATTTTAAGAGGCTCTTGGCGAGGAGATAAAACTAATATATGAAAGAAATTCTGGAGTTTTCCTCTAAAGGTAAAAACTGGTTCCTCGTCTATGGATGTTGCTAGTTTCTAGAAGTTATTATTAGTTCACATGGAGGTCTTTAGGTATTGGTGATTGCTGATGTTCCGGAATTCAATTCTATTCAGTGTATTTCTATAGCTCCAATTCACATCATGTCATCTCAGGTCACTTTCCAGATCAACCAGATCATCCAGTCAGATTGATTCACAGTTTTCTATCTAAGGAAAACCAGCTGATTGCATCGACTCATTGACTCTTCAGCAATCCCTCACACTAAGCATGCTTGTAGCGACAGTGGAGAGGAAAAACTCCCTTTGAACAGGAAGAAACCTCCAGCAGAACCAGGCTCAGTGTGAGCGGCCATCTGCTGAGGCCCACTGGGGTTCAAGGAGACAGAAGCTGACATTAGAAAATGAAGCTAGATACAAAAGGCAACTGTCAACCAGCTCCACGGCGGCCCCGTCCAGAAAAACACACAGCCAGGCAGACGAGTCCGAGCAGCTCCCATGTCAGAGGATGAAGAGAGCACATCCAAGTTAGTCACAGTCAGAGAAACAGGACTCACTGGAAAACAGGCCAAGCTCCAACATCTAGGAAACAAAGGTGTTGTTGATGGCAGCGCACAGCTGATATTTCTCTCCAGGATGGAGTCACAGCCATACAGTTAAAACCAGACCAGATGAAGCTACTATGAGAAAAAGCAGAGATGGATAGATGGATGATTGTGGCATATTTAATTAAATTATTAATCTTCATTATTTAATTCATTTATTACATTCATCAATTCTTCATTAAATTAATAATTAATTTCTTTATATAATCATAATATTAATTAATACATCATTCATTCCTTCTTTATTTAATTTAATATTTAATTATTTAATTTATATATTTTTTCATATTAATTATTATTATTTAATTTAATTAAAAATATTTATTTCATTAATATTTATTTATAATTAATTAATTAATTAATAATTATAATTAAATTATTATTATTAATTAATTAATTAATTAATAATTATTTAATTATCTTATTTAAACTTTTTTTAATTTAATTATTTGATTTAATATGTATTATTTCATCGTTAATTCATTTCATATTTCAATTCATTAATTTTTAATTATTCTTTATTAAATTATTATGCTTTAATTAATTATTAATAATGTATTATTTCATTTATATCGTATTATTTATTTTTAATTGAGATGTAATTAATTAATATTTCTTAATTCATTAATTTTAATCATAATCATTAATTCATTAATTAAAAAAAAATAATTCATTAATTAATCATTAATAATTTTTTCTGTAATTAATTATTTCATAATTAATTCATAATATTTAAAACTTTATTATCTTCATTCTATTAAATCTTCACATATTAATTAATTAATCTATAATTCATTAATCTTATAATTATTCATTAATCATGCATATTATTTATTATATAATTAATTCATAGTTAATTAATTCTTTCTTTAATTCTATATCATAATTCTTTAATTAATTCTCTTTAATTAATTAATCTTTAACAATTCATAATTCTTTCATAATCATAAAATAATCATTATTAATTAATTCAATTAATAATGAATTCATCGAATATTTAAAAAAATTCTTAATAATTAATTAATTCATCATTAATTCATCATTAATGTAAATTCAATTAATATTTAAGTAATTTATTTATTCTTTAATTAATAATTAATTATTTCATTAATTAATTATTAATTATAATGTTAATTATTAATGAATCTTTAATCATTATCTTTAATTCTATTATTTAATTAATTATAATTAATTTAATTAATTAATCTTCATTAATTCATTAATTATTTCATCATTCATTCATTCATTCATAATTCATTCATTCATCATCAATTCATTTCATTAATCTTTCAGTAATTAATTCATTTCTTTAATTCATTAATTCATTCATTAATTATTATTATTATTTCATATCTTTAACAATTAATCTTTCATTCCATCTTTATTTAATTCATTAATAATTTAATTAATTATTTCATTTAATTAATCTTTAATTAATTATCATTACATTAATTTAATTAATTCATATTTAATTAATTTATATTTCATTCATTCATCATTATTTAATTAATTAATTATTTCATTATTTCATCATTAATTACATTCATCTTTTATTTCATTAAATTCGTCTTAATTCTTCATTCATAAATTATTCTTTCAACCATTCATAATTCATTAATAAAATAATACAATTAATCATTATATTTCATTTCATTAATAATTAATAATTAATTAATAATAATTCATCATTAATTCATCTTTATTTCATCATTAATTCATTTAATTAATCATTAATTAATTAATTAATTCATTTTCATTTTTAATTAATTAATTTATAATTCATTCATCAATCATTCCAATATATTTAATATCTACATTCATTCATCTTTATCATTAATTATATTTCATTAATTAAATTCATTCATTCATTAATTCATTCATAATTAATTTAATTATCATTCATTATAATCATCCATCATACTAATCTTCTTTATCTATAATTCATAATATTTATTATTCATCATTAATTAATCATTATTAATCATTAATTCATCATCATTAATTCATATTTATTTATCATTAAATTCATTCATTAACCATTCATAATTATTAATTAATTCATTAATTAATTCATAATTCTTACTTTCATCTTCAACCATTCATCATTTCATCAGTTATTTAATTCATTCATTCATTAATCATTCATTCATCTTTGAACTTTACTGATGGATGGATGATGGATGAGAGATGGATGGATGAGGGATGGATGGATGGATGATGGATGGATGGATGGATGGATGATGGATGGATGGATGAGGGATTAATGGATGATGGATGGATGAATGATGAATTGATGATGGATGAGAGATGGATGGATGAGGGATGGATGGATGGATGATGGATGATGGTTGGATGAGAGATGGATGGATGAGGGATGGATGGATGGATGATGGATGGATGGATGGATGGATGGATGGATGGATGGATGGATGGATGGATGGATGGATGATGGATGGATGGATAGATGAGGGATTAATGGATGATGGATGGATGAATGATGAATTGATGATGGATGAGAGATGGATGGATGGATGAGGGATGGATGGATGGATGATGGACGGATGGATGATGGATGGATGGATGATGGATGGATGAGGGATGGATGGATGATGGATGATGGGTGGATGGATGGATGGATGATGGATGGATGAGGGATTAATGGATGATGGATGGATGATGGATGAGAGATGGATGGATGAGGGATGGATGGATGGATGATGGTTGGATGAGAGATGGATGGATGAGGGATGGATGGATGGATGATGGATGGATGGATGGATGGATGATGGATGGATGGATGAGGGATTAATGGATGATGGATGGATGAATGATGAATTGATGATGGATGAGAGATGGATGGATGAGGGATGGATGGATGGATGATGGATGATGGTTGGATGAGAGATGGATGGATGAGGGATGGATGGATGGATGATGGATGATGGTTGGATGAGAGATGGATGGATGAGGGATGGATGGATGGATGGATGATGGATGGATGGATGGATGGATGGATGGATGATGGATGGATGGATGGATGATGGATGGATGGATAGATGAGGGATTAATGGATGATGGATGGATGAATGATGAATTGATGATGGATGAGAGATGGATGGATGGATGAGGGATGGATGGATGGATGATGGATGGATGGATGATGGATGGATGGATGATGGATGGATGAGGGATGGATGGATGATGGATGATGGGTGGATGGATGGATGGATGGATGATGGATGGATGAGGGATTAATGGATGATGGATGGATGATGGATGAGAGATGGATGGATGAGGGATGGATGGATGGATGATGGTTGGATGAGAGATGGATGGATGAGGGATGGATGGATGGATGATGGATGGATGGATGGATGGATGATGGATGGATGGATGAGGGATTAATGGATGATGGATGGATGAATGATGAATTGATGATGGATGAGAGATGGATGGATGAGGGATGGATGGATGGATGATGGATGATGGTTGGATGAGAGATGGATGGATGAGGGATGGATGGATGGATGATGGATGGATGGATGGATGGATGGATGGATGATGGATGGATGGATGGATGATGGATGGATGGATAGATGAGGGATTAATGGATGATGGATGGATGAATGATGAATTGATGATGGATGAGAGATGGATGGATGAGGGATGGATGGATGGATGATGGATGGATGGATGATGGATGGATGGATGATGGATGGATGAGGGATGGATGGATGGATGATGGATGGATGGATGGATGGATGATGGATGGATGGATGGATGAGGGATGGATGGATGGATGATGGATGGATGGATGGATGGATGGATGATGGATGGATGGATGGATGGATGATGGATGGATGGATGGATGATGGATGGATGAGGGATTAATGGATGATGGATGGATGGATGGATGGATGATGATGGATGGATGGATGGATGGATGATGGATGGATGGATGGATGGATGGATGGATGATGGATGGATGGATGATGGATGGATGGATGGATGATGGATGGATGGATGGATGGATGGATGATGGATGGATGGATGGATGGATGATGGATGGATGGATGATGGATGGATGAATGGATGAGGGATGGATGATGGATGGATGATGGATGGATGGATGATGGATGGATGAATGATGAATTGATGATGGATGAGGGATGGATGGATGATGGATGATGGTTGGATGATGGATGGATGATGGTTGGATGATGGATGGATGATGGATGGATGGATGATGGATGGATGGATGATGGATGGATGAATGATGAATTGATGATGGATGAGAGATGGATGGATGAGGGATGGATGGATGGATGATGGATGGATGGATGATGGATGGATGGATGGATGATGGATGGATGAATGATGAATTGATGATGGATGAGAGATGGATGGATGAGGGATTGATGGATGGATGGATGATTGATGATGGATGATGGTTGGATGATGGATGGATGATGGTTGGATGATGGATGGATGATGGATGGATGGATGGATGGATGGATGGATGGATGGATGATGGATGGATGGATGGATGGATGGATGATGGATGGATGGATGAATGATGAATTGATGATGGATGAATGATGGATGGATGGATGGATGGATGGATGAATGATGGATGGATGGATGGATGGATGGATGGATGGATGGATGGATGGATGATGGTTGGATGATGGATGGATGATGGATGGATGGATGATGGATGGATGATGGATGGATGATGGTTGGATGATGAATTGATGATGGATGAATGATGGTTGGGTGGATGAATGATGGGTGATGGATGGATGATGAATTGATGGATGATGGATGGATGGATGATGGTTGGATGATGGATGGATGGATGATGGATGGATGGATGGATGGATGGATGGATGGATGATGGATGAGAGATGGATGGATGAGGGATGGATGGATGATGGATGGATGGATGGATGATGGATGAGAGATGGATGGATGAGGGATGGATGGATGATGGATGGATGGATGGATGAAGTGATGAATGATGGGTGATGGATGATAGAGAATCATTTTAAATCCTTAGATGTGGAGCAATAAGTGGCTGCAGATATTTAATGTATAGATTGGTAATGATCGTCTCTAGGATGTAGATCAGAAACTGCATCAGCATCACAGGCTTGTCTTCTCAGAAGGACTTGGAACCAAAGAGTCCGAGTTAAAAATGGAGGCCTTCTCTATGGGGTCGAGTTCACATCCTGATTTCATTTATTAATGTTGCCTGAAGGCCTGAAAGCGTTTAATGAGTCCAGACCTGCTTCACCTCACATTCTGATGATATTTATAAAGAAGTTTGCTTCAGCGGATCTGATTGCTCTGATGTGAGCTGAAACTTCCCTCCCAGTGGTTCTTTCTGCTCTACATTCCTGATCAGATGGCCGCTCACACTGAGCCTGGTTCTGCTGGAGGTTTCTTCCTGTTCAAAGGGAGTTTTTCCTCTCCACTGTCGCTACAAGCATGCTTAGTGTGAGGGATTGCTGAAGAGTCAATGAGTCGATGCAATCAGCTGGTTTTCCTTAGATAGAAAACTTTGAATCAATCTGACTGGATGATCTGGTGAACTGGAAAGTGACCTGAGATGACATGATGTGAATTGGAGGTATAGAAATAAACTGAATAGAATTGAATGAAAGAAAAACGCCTGTAGAACTCAGAATCATATATCTTTTATTGAAATTAAGTTTTCTAGTTCTGTCCCTGAATAATGGGAGCTTTAGATGAGCAGCAGGCTGGGCTTTGCCTCCTCAGAGACCTCCATGGCTGCACCGGCCATCGTTTTATCGCTGCCTCCTGGATGTGAAGGTTTTCTCTGAGCTGAACGGATTGAATCTGTTTCTGCTTCATCTCCAGAATCCGGTTGGTTCCAGTGGAGGAACCACGGCCCCCCAGGTGGATCTGGTTTCTCCGATCCATCATCCTGCTCTGGGATCAGGTGGCGTGTATTAATAGATGGCAGCATTTTAAAGAGCAGCTGCAGATTTCTCATTGTTCCCAGTGGAGGTCACAGGAGGCTCCTGTTTTGCTGCTCGGCTTTGTTTAAGAGGATTCCAATCTGGAATGTCTATTTCTGAGACCTCCTCCTTCTCTGAATAGCTGCTGTGGGCGAGGGAACGTTAGATGGCCGCCATGGCTCAAATAGAGCGGACATTTGTTCCGCTGCATTGTCAGCAGGCTGTTAGAGTCAGCTTTTTATAGCCGTCTCTGAGGTGAGTCACTGGCCAACAAAAGGACCAGTTCAAACCGGATCCTGAGGAACCACTGATGGACCAGTTCAGAGATCTGATCCAGAAGGTCAAGGAATCAGTGTTTGACCTTCTGTGTCGTTCGGCTGAAACTCTCCACAGATAAAATTCACTTTCTCCTGGTCTTTTCAACATGAAGAGTTTATTGATAGAAGATTCAGTTCATTTTATTTCTAGAGCTCCAGCTGTAGAAACAGAGCAGTCAGATTGGTTTGCCAGGTATCCCCAAAGTCGGTCCTGGAGGGCCGCTGTCCTGCAGGTCTTAGAGGTTTCCCTGCTTTAGCACAGCTACAGCCACCCTCCAGGACGGCGCCCCTCCAGGGAGGGCGGCGGCTCTCCAGGACCATCTTTGGTGTTTTTATGAAGGAAAACCAGCTGATAGCGTCCAGCCATTGGTCCTCCTGGATCAGCCTGAGGCGGCCATTTTCATTTGCTTTTAGTGGTCGACTCTCCAGCGAGCATCCATGCAGTAACAGACAATGGAGCTTTAGGCTCCGCCTCAAATCGGCTGCTAATGGCTGCGGTAACTAAGCAACCAACTGAACCGTTCTAACGCATCACAGCAGCTCTGGCTCCTCTAAACGCCTCATTTACCAGAACCATCAAACCGGCACTGATTTAAGGCCCCCCCCATGGTCCTTAATCTCTTCATGAGGGTCAGTAAATTGGCTTTGACCTGATAATGAAATATAAAAAAATATAAAAATTTTTTATAAAATGTAAATCCCTTTATTGTCCTCAATGGGGAAATTCCCTCTGCCTTTAATCCCTCCCTATGGGGATCAGTGGGCTGCCATTGTGCGGCGCCCCAGGAGCAATGTCATTTGTCATTTGTTGCAACTTCAATTGTTTGCAATATTTGCAACTTAAATTCATATTGTTTTTCATCATACCTAAATAAATTTTATCACAGTTTGTATTTAACTGGTAATAAACATAATTTTTTTCCAGAAATGTCAGAATCTTCATCTTGAATGTAGGTCCCTGGTTTTCTTTTCTATAAATTGAATAATCTCAAACATTTTTAGAACAACATTAACATATAGATAGAATACCAGCAGCATATATTCTGCTGATGAAGGAGTTTACTCTGCAAAGCACTGATGGTGGCGCCAGCGTACGGCAGCCTGGCTTCAGCCAGCGAGCCCCAGGCAGCGGTGGCAGCCCTGTAGCTCACCTCCATCACTGAAGGTGGAGTAAAGCGCTTTGGTGTCGTCTTTATCAGGCCGTTTGTCTTCAGAGAGATCACGGTTAATATTTCCATAAAAAAACATTCTAATAATAAAAGCAACTTTTTTGCAGCAGAATTCATTATTAGTTTTAATTAAATATAAATTTGAATTTTATTTTCAAAATGGATGAAAAAAAAGCAATTCAATTCAATTCAATTTTCAATTCAGTTTATTTATATAGCGCCAAATTCACAACACATGTCATCTCAAGGCCCTTTACAGTTCAACCAGATCAAATTGATACAAAGTTTTCTATCTAAGGAAAACCAGTTGATTGCATTGACTCATTGACTCAAATACAATCCCCCACACTAAGCATGCTTGTAGCGACAGTGGAGAGGAAAAACTCCCTTTTAACAGGAAGAAACCTCCAGCAGAACCAGGCTCAGTGTGAGCGGCCATCTGCCGAGGCCGACTGGGGTTCAAGGAGACAGAAGCAGAGATACAAAAAGCAGCTGTAAAAGGCGGCCCCGTCCAGGAAACACACAGCCAGGCAGACGAGCTCCAAGGCAGCTCCCATGCCAGAGGACGAAGAAAGCACATCCACTCAGTCACGGTCAGAGAAACAGGACCACACTGGAAAACAGGCCGATCTCCAACATCTATAAACAAGGGTGTTGATAGAAGCAGCACAGCTGATGTTTCTTTCCAGGATGACGTCACAGCCAAACAGGAACAGACGAGGCAAAGCTACTCTGAGGAAAAGCAGAGAGAGCAGAAGGTTAGAGATTGAACTAACAGATTCTGCAGAATAGGAGAACAGAGAGAGAATGAAGCAGAATGATGAAATGGGGGTCCCTATGTCCTCCAAAAGTCTAAGCCTATAGCAGCATAACTATAGAGATAGCTCAGGATAACCTGAGCCACTCTAACTATAAGCTTTATCAAAAAGGAAAGTTTTAAGCCTAGCCTTAAAAGTAGACAGGGTGTCTGCCTCACGGACTAAAACTGGTAGTTGGTTCCACAGGAGAGGAGCCTGATAACTAAAAGATCTGCCTCCCATTCTACTTTTAGAAATTCTAGGAACCACTAGTAAACCTGCAGATTGAGAGCGAAGTGCTCTGTTAGGAACATAAGGAACAATCAGATCTCTGATATAAGATGGAGCTTGGCCATTTAAGGCTTTATATGTGAGAAGGAGGATTTTAAATTCTATTCTTGATTTAACAGGAAGCCAATGAAGAGAAGCCAGGATAGGCGAGATATGATCTCTCTTTTTAATTTTCATTAGAACTCTGGCTGCAGCATTTTGGATCAGCTGAAGGCGTTTAACTACAGTTTGTGGACTTCCTGATAGTAAAGAATTACAATAGTCCAGCCTTGAAGTAACAAATGCATGGACTAGTTTCTCAGCATCACCCCTGGACAGGATATTTCTAATTTTTGCAATGTTCCTCAGATGAAAGAAGGAAATTCTAGAAACCTCCTTGATATGGGACCTAAATGACAGGTCCTGATCAAAAACAACACCAAGATTTTTTACTTTATTATCTGAAATCAGTTTAATCCCATCCAAATGAAGTGACTGGCTAATCAGTTTCTTTTTCAGAGACTCTGGTCCAAAGACTATAACTTCTGTTTTGTCTGCATTCAGAAGCAGAAAGTTAAGAGTCATCCAGGTTTTTATGTCTTCAAGACATGCCTGTAATCTATGTAATGGGTTAGCTTCATCTGGATTATAGACAGATATAGCTGGGTATCATCAGCATAACAGTGGAAATTAATCCCATGCTGTCTAATAATTCTACCAATTGGGAGCATGTATAAAGTAAAGAGAATTGGTCCTAGCACTGATCCCTGTGGTACTCCACAGGTAACCTTTGAGCGTGTTGAAGATCTATCATTAACATGAACAAACTGAATTCGATCAGATAGATAAGATTTAAACCAGTCTAGTGCTGTTCCTTTAATTCCAACAAAATATTCAAGTCTTTCTAAAAGAATATTATGGTCAACTGTATCAAATGCAGCACTAAGATCCAACAGGACGAGCACAGATACAAGTCCATTATCTGAGGCCATGAGAATATCATTAGTGACTTTCACCAGAGCTGTTTCAGTGCTATGATGAGCTCTAAAGCCAGACTGAAACTCTTCAAAAAGTTCATTATGGTGGAAGTGATCGCAAACTTGTTTGGCAACTACTTTCTCAAGAATTTTGGATAAGAAAGGAAGATTGGATATAGGTCTATAATTGACCAAGTCATCTGGGTCAAGAGACGGTTTCTTAAGCAGAGGTTTAATTACAGCAACCTTAAAAGCTTTAGGTACATATCCCTGTAACAGAGATAGATTAATCACATCTAAAATGGAGGAGGAGATCAAAGGGAATACCTCCTTAAATAACCTGGTTGGAACTGGATCTAACATACAAATTGAAGGCTTAGATGAAGACAATAATTTTGCTAATTCAGAGAGTTCAACTGGATCAAAGCAGTCTAAACCCAGTTCAGATTCCATGACTACCTCAGGTACAATTGCGGATAGAGGAGTGCTTATGATCTTATTTTTAATAAGATCAATCTTATTTATAAAGAATCCCATAAAGTCATTGCTGCTAAGAGCAGGTGGAATGGACGGTTCAACAGAGCTATGGCTCTGGGTGAGTTTGGCAACTGTATTAAAAAGAAATCTAGGATTATTCTTATTCTCCTCTATTAATGAGGAGAAGTATGCTGCTCTTGCTTTACAAAGGGTCCTCTTATACAGCAGTAAACCATTTTTCCAGACTAGGAAGGACTCTCGCAGGCCTGTGGAGCGATATTTTCTCTCCAGTTTCCTAGCATTTTGCTTCAAAGTACGCAGCTCTGCATTAAACCAAGGAGCAAGCTTTCTATTTTTAACGGTTTTCATTTTCAAAGGAGCTGCGTTGTCTAAGGCAATACGCAGAGAACTAGCAACCCCATCAACAAAATCATCAACCTGTGAAGGGGAATAAGCTAAACTTTTGCACTCTGCAGCACTGCTCAGTGACACAGAGGAGAGAGAAAGTGAAGCAGATTCTTTAAAATTTATAACTGCACTATCTGATAAAGATCTACTAAAATTGAACCTTCTTTTGGGGGAGGAGAACTCTGTTAAAGTAATCCTGAAGGTTATTAGAAAGTGGTCAGAGAGGACAGGGTTGTGAGGAAATACTGTTATTTCTTCACATTCTATGCCGTATGTCAGCACAAGATCCAAAGTATGAAGATGAGAATGCGTGGGACTATTCACATTTTGAACAAAGCCAATAGTGTCTAAGATAGCATTAAAGGCTGCTCTTAAGCTATCGCCTTCAATGTCAGCATGGATGTTAAAATCTCCCACTATGATGACCCTGTCAGTATTTAATACCAAATCAGAAACGAACTCTGAAAACTCATCTAAAAATTCAGAGTAAGGACCTGGTGGACGATACAAAGTTACAAAAAGAAGAGGTTTTCTTGCCTTGAAATTTGGATCAGGGAAATTAAGGGTTAAATGTTCAAAAGAGTTGTAGGTATTAACTGTTTTGGGAGTAATCAGTAAGTCAGACTGGAAGATTGTTGCTACTCCTCCTCCTCGCCCAGAACTTCTGGGGATGTGAAAATTTAAATAGCTTGAAGGAGTTGCCTCATTTATGCTCACATAATCCTCTTGCTGCAGCCAGGTTTCTGTAAGGCAAAACAAGTCAATGTGATTATCACAAATCAAGTCATTAACTAGTAGACTTTTAGAGGAAAGCGATCTTATGTTAAACAGACCGCATTTAATTGTTTTAACTTTTTCCCCAATTTGAGTTATTTTGATTTTAATTAGATTATCATGATTTACTCCTTTGGGAATCTTTGCTAATTTATTAGATTTTGGTCGTGGGCAAGACACTAAGCACAAAAGCAAAACCCATTTATTGCTCTATTTAAAACTATACATGTAAATGAACAGATTATTTCAGCGTGTTTTTTCCCAGCATTGTTTAGACTGAATGATTTAAGCTGCTCTGCTCTCTGTGCAGCTGGAGGAGGAGCTGCTGGGTCTGCAGAAGAAGCTGAAAGGAGTGGAAGATGAGCTGGACAAATACTCAGAGTCCCTGAAGGATGCCCAGGAGAAGCTGGAGCAGGCAGAGAAGAAGGCAACAGATGTGAGAACTTCTTCTTCTACTACAGACCGTTTCCTGTTTACTTTCCCACAACTCTTTAAAGCTCATTTCCAAATAAAACTTTACTTCCTGTTACTTCAGGAGCTTACAGTTTTATTAGAAACAGTCTGTCGTTCCGACTAACGAAACAGAAAGACATGGAGACAGACTGATGGAGCCGAAAGTTAATCAGTCAATATTTATGGTTATTTAATGAGTTTTAAGCAAAAAAGCACAGTGTTTTATTTTGTCATTTCATTCATTTATAAAAATCTAAGTTATAAACTAAATATTTTGTTGAAATAATAAATGATTCGTTTTGAACTTTGATTTTTATAAATGAATGAAGGACAGAGTGACCTTAACAAATGACTCACAGCTGAGCACAACTTAGAGAATCCACCAAACCCTGGGAGTACCCGGAGAGAAGCCATGCATGCACAGGGAGAACATGGGACCTCCATGCAGACAGGCACCAGGTTGGGAATCGAACCCGGAACCTCATTGCTGCAGGGCAGCAGCTTCAAACTGCAAAGCAGGAAGCAGAGAAGGAGTTTTAATGTGAGCTGAAATTAAACCCAGATCAGCGGCAGAACTGCTTCCTTTGGCCCAAACTTATTTTGAAACTGCAGCCGGAAGTCTTTCAGAGCGGTTACCATAGAAACGCGGTGACGCCGTGGAGAAGCTCGGAGCTCCGCTGCCGCCGGATGGCGACCTTCACGTCCATAGACGCGGTTCGGAGGAAGATCCAGACCCTGCAGCAGCAGGTCTACGAGGCGGAGGAGCAGGCAGACCTCCACCAGCATGAGGCGGACATGGAGAGGCAGGCCAGGGAGAGGGTAACCTCACATTACACCGCTGGCCTCCAGGGGGCGCTGCTGAGGCCGCAAGACTCATCATTGACCATAGAGACGCCTCATGAGGGCGGCCATCTTGGGTCAGACCAGAGTTCAGACAGCTGCTGTCAGACTGAGCAGACGGCGCCTTAGATCTCTCTAAAATCCCATTAAAGGCGAATTAGAGATAATATTATAATAATCTCTGACATGAAACAACCACTCTAATTCTAAAATGACCTTTCTTTCTTTTTAGATTTAATTAGATTAAAAACTATTTACATTAAACTTAAACTGAATGAGATATATGCAGTTATATATTTTGCAATAAATAAATATAAACACAAAGTTTTATATTAATATATAATGCAAATATTATATATTTATATGATATATTATTATTATTATTCAGTATTTTTAAGGATTTGATAATGAGTATTATTATCTATAGAAGGAAATTTGTTGTAATGTGATTTACAAAAGAGACAAAAGTTATTATTTTGTTTTTTATTGTTCATTTTATGTTAATTAAAAAAATAATAATTTTCAAGACTTTTTTATCAAATTGTAATAAAAGGTAAATTGATGTTGTGTCCAACTAAAGGCTTTTTGTCCATATATATATACATATACATATGCCTGTATATCTACCATACACATATAAAATAATATTTTATAATATCAATAATATTAATATTTAATTGCAAAATATATATCCTTGCATGTATCTCATCCAGTTTGAGTTTGGTTTAAATAGTGTAATCCAACTGAAAAGTAATTTTAGAATTAGTTTTGTTCTTTTAAGTGGTTGTTTCATGTCAGAGATTATTGTAATATTATCTCTGACTCGCCTTTCATGGGATAAAATCAGATCTAAGGCGCCTCCCATTCATTCTGAAAGCAGCTGTCTGAACTGTGGTCTGATCCAAGATGGCCGCCCTCTAGGCACATCGGGCATGGTCCAACGTAAATAATGTCTATGCCGATGACTCCCAATAAACGTTTATATTTGGGGATTCGGTTGAATGAACGTGTTATCAGGAGGAGTCTGTCTGCGCCGGTTATCTGCGCAGACGGAGCTGATCAGACAGATCTGACTGCAGCAGCCATGGAGGAAAAAGGTCAGGGAGGTTTTCATTCAATCAGGGGATCTGAGCTGCGGCACAAAGTATCTGGAAGTCATAATGATCAGATTGATACTTTAATACTTTTTTTCTGTCAAAGAGGAGAAGAAGGTTTGAAACAGCCTCCTTTTATTCGCCGGCTGCTGTTTGCAGATGGATGAAGGTCTGCGGGTTGTTCTGTGGTTTTTTTCTCTGCTCTCTGGTCGGTGGATGCAGATGCATTACGTCCCTCTTAATAGTCCAGGTGTGTCTCTGTTCCCACAGGCGGAGGCAGAGGTGGCCTCCCTGAACAGGAGGATCCAGCTGGTGGAGGAGGAGTTGGACCGAGCTCAGGAGAGGCTGGCTACTGCTCTGCAGAAGCTGGAGGAGGCAGAGAAAGCTGCAGACGAGAGCGAGAGGTGAGCAGCTTCATGTTGAGGAGAATCATCCAGAGGAATTCTCTCTGGTCAGTTTCTAAATCAGTATCTTTACATCATTTCCTCCATACATTATTAAGATATAAAATATAAGCCCTGAAAAGTCTGACTGTTGGTCCAGAAACAAATGAAGGTTCCACCTCCTTCCTCTCCTCAAACATGTCCAACCCGAGGCTGTTCTGGCCTGACTGGGAAATGGACCAGTCAGAACTGGGCCGCGTTCATTCATTAAACATCTGAAAACAAACTGGATTCATCTTCAGCTGAGTTGCTCCTGAGATGTAAACTGATTTCTGTTCTCATCAGAGGAATGAAGGTGATAGAGAACAGAGCAACAAAAGACGAGGAGAAGATGGAGATCCAGGAGATGCAGCTGAAGGAGGCCAAACACATCGCTGAGGAGGCCGACCGTAAATATGAAGAGGTGGGTCCATCTCTGCTTTACAGCATCATGAACATCTCCTGCAGCAATAACCTACATCACATCAACTTCTAGAAGAAAACCAGCAGAAAGGAACAAAAAGAATGTCAGTCAGTCAGTCAGTCAGTCAGTCAGTCAGTCAGTCAGTCAGTCAGTCAGACAGACAGTTGGCATCAATATATATGGGTGGGGCTGAAAGACTTTTACTGTATGAGAATAAAAAAAGGGAACCGCCCTCACCTGGGTTATGATTCAGGATTAATAATCCAGAATAATCCAGATGAGGGCTGAGGAAGCTTCCTTTGAATAATCCTGATCTCTGCAGGTGGCACGGAAACTGGTGATTCTGGAGGGAGATCTGGAGCGTTCAGAGGAGCGCGCTGAGGTGGCTGAGGCGTAAGTGAACAGAGCGGCTCTTATTTATTAGCATCATTACATGTTTTTCAATTGAAGATCAAAGAAGTTTAGTAATAATCCAACTTCTCTGATGTCACAGTCTGATCTAGAATAAAATATCTTCCTGTTTAGCAGCACAGCAGCAGCTGCTGTTTACACTCTGATTGGATCAGAACCCCTTCAGAACCTCTGACCCAATGATGGTCAAACAGAAGCAATTCTGACTTTAGTTTTTATTATGGAGAAATTTTACCTGTTTCTGCTTCCAGCATCATGTGACCAGATGCACAGCTTCACTGCATGAATGATGAGTGGATTAATGATGAATGGGTTAATGGTTGGATAACGAATGCATGAACAATCGATCCATTAATGATGAATGCATTGATGGATTAATGCATGGATGCATTAATGCAGTAATGGATGAATGCATTAATGGATAAATGATGAATGCATTGATGGATTAATGCATTAATGGATGAATAATGAATGCCTTAATGGCTAAATGTATTAATGGCTGAATGCATGAATGCCTGAATGCAGTAATAGATGAATGCAATAATGGCTGAATGCGCTGCTGTTTCCTGTCTGCCCGCTCACTGCCCCATCCCGGACTAACCCCCTCCAGGAGAGTGGGAGAGCTCGAGCAGGAGCTCAGACTCATGGACAAGAATTTGAAGATGATGATGTGCGGTGAGGAAGAGGTACCTCTACTAACCTTCGTCTCAGTGGATCTTCTCATTTCAACATTTTTCTTCCTTCTTCACTCAATAATTCATTATTTTCTCCAACATTACCTTGGAAATAATTTGCTTCCTTTTTCTATTTTGACGAACAAAAATTTAAATAACTTAAAAAGAGAAACCAAAAAAAGATCCGTTGATTTTCTGAAGTTGTGGCGTCCTGAGAGGAGCGCCACGGTTGGTCCAGCCATGAATGAATCACCTTTAGAGCTTCAGCGATGATTTGAAGCAAAACAAGGCCTGACCTCCACAGAGACCTCAGATGCTGGAAGGAGGTCAGGGAGGAAGATGATGGACCAGGCCTTCATCCACACGCTGCAGCTACAGCTGCCCTCGCGGCGCTGACAGAAGCCAGGCTGAGATGGTTTAAGGAGGGGATCAAACCAGCAACCTACCAGCTGCAGGACGAAGCTCTGAACATCTTCCTCATTCCCACTTTCCTTTGACGTCTAGTTTGCAACATTTAGTCTAAAAATATCTGATTTAAAGTTAGAGAGAAAAATTATTCCCAGAATCTTTTTCTCACGTTTTTGGAAACTAAAATATTTGGAGTTTTAGAATCTAAAATCAAACGCTGGTTTCCTCTAATGCTAATAGTTCGAATGACTGACTTTTTTTTAAAATCGCAGTTATTTTATTTTATTTGTTTGTGATCTTGTTTTGAAACAGAAGAGTGAAGCAGACGGCCTATTTTGGCACGTTGAGGAGAAGATTAGATGTTTTACTTGAAGCTCTGTGGCTGATGACATCATCACTACAGGGGAAACCTTTGATGCTCGTTAACATGGCGGCTGATTTGGAGGCTTTGCTTGATTTATTTTGACGCTTCCTGTTTGATAAATGTTCTGCATTTCTATAATGTGGCTGCAGATGTTTCAGGTGCATGAAGGATCTCTGCAGATTGTTCTGCTGGGTTCCGTTAACCAGACTAACCTCAGTGGGAAGTTCTAAGCAGGAACCTTTAGACATGTTCTTCACCTCAGAGTTTGACATTAACATTCAGCGAATCATTAATGAAACATCTCAGGATTGGTTCCCACTATCTGGACCTTTTCTCTCTGAACCTCCTGCAGTCGGTAGAAAAGCCCAGAGTTCTTTAGTTCTTTAGTTGCAGCTCGTTTTGACCAAAGGAACCAAAGTAGATTTAGTTTGAACCTTTTCTTTCTGACTCCTGCTATGTTGGAGAATCCGTGGTTCCTTTGCATCCTGATAGACCTAAAGCATTATATCCATCATATCCAATGACATCATCGGTTACTTCTGTTAAACATGTTTGTGGTCTATCAAACAGCTTCTGCTTTTCAAATTTCTGCCTTTTCTTCTGCTGCTTTTCTTCTTTCCTGTTGCTCAGTAAATCGGCTGACCTAGAGGAAGAGTTGAAAAATGTCACCAACAACCTGAAGTCTCTGGAAGCCCAGGCTGAGAAGGTACGGTGAGCAGCCGTCTTTCAGCTACGTCTGGCTGGACGAAGCAGAAAGTTGCTGCTACAGGAACAAACCAGCTCATGTGGAGGAAATCAAAGCTGCTTTTGTTACCATAACATTTTAAGAGGCTCAGAAAAACATAAATCTTGTGGATATTTTTCTAGCTTCATGTTTCCACCTTTGTTTCCCGTTATTTAAAACGATCGACCATGGATCCGCCATCAACAAACTGAACCTTTGAACTTTCCCTCTTTGCTCTTTCAGTACTCCCAAAAGGAGGACAAATATGAGGAGGAGATCAAAGTGCTGACAGAGAAGCTGAAGGAGGTAAGAACATTAAAATATCTGCACACATTTAAACATTAATAAACAGGAAAATTAGACCCTGTGACTAAATTAGTCTTCTTCCTGTTTGTCATAAATCAAAGTGAAAATAAGTGAAATGAGATGGAGAAGGAATCCAATGCAGAAAGCAAAGTGTCGGGGGAATGACTGACAATGCTTCTGCTTTTTAAAACATGGTTTGACTTTAACTGAGGAATGAAAAGAAACGGCTGAACATTGAGCCCTGTGGGAGGAGAACAGGCTGCTTCTCCTTAAACCAGCAGCTGCTCCCTCTCCATGGATGAGCTTCTCCTCAGCGCTGCACCACATGCTGCTCTGTGATAAACGCTGTGCTGCGATGTTCACCTGTTCACCTGTGATGATCTGTGCTTTGCCTGCAGGCTGAAACCAGAGCAGAGTTTGCAGAGCGGTCTGTCGCCAAGCTAGAAAAAACCATCGATGACCTTGAAGGTACGTTTCCAGGCGGATCTTTAAAACGGGTCTGAGCCTGATTGGATGATTGGGTTCAACTTACTGAGATCCCTTCAGAAAAAAAACAACAAAAAAAACAAAACAAAACATTAACAGCAGCCAGGGGGGGAGGGGCTAGACGGTGTGTTGTGTTCTCATAATCAACGTCTGCTGGAAACATAACAAACTCTGTGTTTATAGGATGGATGATTTAATTTCACTTCCCTAATAATAGCAAAGAAAGATTTGTTTAAATTCTCCACTAAGAAGAAAATGAATCATTTTATGAATTGTTTTATTATTGATTCAATATTATGACTGTTACCCCGAAATGACAACACAGGAACAGCTTCTTGCAGACGGGCGCTTTGTTTGTTAATTTGATGCTGTGAAAAGTTAGAACTTTATAAAGCTACAAAAAGAACAGTTGCTTTACCAAAAATCACCCCAAGACCTCCTGCCTGCTAAAGTACAGCCTCTCACAGCCATGTGCACTCTAAACACATACACAATTAGAACACAATAGACAACAAATGTACAAATATTTCAACACAATAATTAGAAAATCCCTTTAAGAGCGAGCAAACCTGCTAAGCAGGCTGCTGCAGATCATTCACAAAAGGTCACCATGTGTTTTATGCTGAATACATAGCTAACCCTAAACTTAAACCTAAACCCTACCACTAACCCTACCCTTAAACCTAAACCTAAACCCTACCACTAACTCTACCCATAAACCCTAAACACTACACCTAACCCTGACCCTAAACATACCACTAACCCTAAACCCTGAGCGTAAACCCTGAGCTTAGACCCTACCCTTAAACCCTAAAACACTACACCTAACCCTGACCCTAAACATACCATTTACCCTAAACCCTGAGCTTAAACCCTACCCCTAAATATACTATATACTAAATGTGTCTTATATATAAGATAAACATTTTAATATGAGCCAAAACAAATTAAACCAAAATATTTTAACCTCTGAAAACAATTATTTTATTTACTGCAGAAATAATAACATTAGTGAGACAATCCCCATTGTGTGATTTTCTAAAACTCTGCAGGTCAGATCTATTGGTAGGTCTGTAATAATCTGAGGATAGAGAATGTCTGTTTGTTTAATCTCAGCCTGTTGGATTATCTGTAATCTGTCAGACCAGTGAATGTTTCTATTGGTTGTTTCTTAACTTCTTTTCTCTTTTCTCTCATTTCATTTCTATGTGTCCATCCTGGTTGTCTGTCCTCCGCGTCTCGTCCTTCTGTCCATGTCCTCTTACAGATGAAGTGTATGCTCAGAAACTGAAGGGCAAGGCTCTGAGCGAGGAGCTGGACCTGGCTCTCAACGACATGACCACACTGTAGAGGCTCCTCTCAGATCCTCCTCTGCTCTCCCTTCTCCTCCTTACGTCTTTCTTCCAAAGAGCAGCCATTTTCTCCTTTCTTAATCTGCTACCTGTCCTCAGGTCTCAAGTTAAAGTCATGTATGAAGTATTTATTAAAATCTGCTTCCCTTCATTTCCGTAATAAAACTTTTTATCAGGATCTAATTCTGTCTTTTCTGAACTTCCTCTTCATTTTTCCTCCTGTCTTCCAAACATGAACTCTGCAGCATATGTTACCTGATGGATGGGATATGAAGCGCTGTTTGTTCTGGAGGCAGAACCTGGACCTGGTGACGGTTTCTCACCTGCAGGGAATGTTCTAGACAGAGAGCTGCACATCCCACCTACAGTTAAATCGGCAGAAAAACAACAGCAGTTTATAATAATGAAAAAAAAAATTATAAAATAAATAAAAGAAAAAAGAAAGGAACTCCCCTATGAAGCCATTTTATTAGGTACACCTAGCTGTACTGGGTTGGACACATTTTTGCCTTCAGAACTGCCTTAATCCTTGTGGACTAGATTCAACAAGGAACTGGAAACATTCCTCCCACAGTTTGGTCACATTGACACCATAGCATCACAAAGATGTTGCTGATGCAATCAGTTGGTTCTCCTTAGATAGAAAACTTTAATCTGACTGGTTGATCTGGTTGAATTGTCTCTGCAAACTGACCTGAGATGAAATGATGTGAATTGGACATTTGAAATAAACTGAATTGAATTTGTCATTTGCACATCTATGATGCAAATCTCTTCTGGATTGAGATCTGGTGACTGTGGAGGACATTTCAGGAAGAGTGCATTTATGGTCACGTAGAAACCAGTCCCAGCTCTACGGGGAAAAAATAGGTTTGCATGGCTTTCACTGCATTATGTATCGCAAAGAAAACTATCGTCATGAATTGGAAAAGTAAGGATAAACTCAGCATCAATCAGTACAGAGATCTGTTGTTGGATCATATTAATCTAGAGACAGCATCTGCATCCCCATCAGACCGATCTCTCTGGGCTCCCTTCATCGGCTCCATCACTTAGTGTAGTGGGGGGCTGTGGGGCGCGGGGGCTGGTTTGGGGGGGACCCCTGGGTCCTGGGGGCTCTGGGGGGTGCTCAGAGTGGGGTCCCTGGTGGATCTTACCCCGGAGTCTGTTGCCCCATCGAGGCAAAGCTTGGGACGCCTCGGGGTGTCTTACCTCGGCTGGGGGATCTCGGGGCCTGTTGAGCTGGTGGGGGGAAATGGACATAACTTTTTATGACAGATGCTTACCCCTCTAGGGGTTTGCACTCTGCTAGTGGGGGAAGGGGAGGGAGGGGTAGAGGGAATGAGCCCGGCCTGGATGTCTATGGTTGTTTGTGTGGTGAGTGGTTTGAATGTTGTGGGATCTGGATGTGTGAAGGGCTTCATGTCTCAGGCCTGGTCCATGCCATCACCTGGCTTTGTCCGGGGTCAGGGTTCTGCATGGTTTCTGTGGGCTGGCCAGCTAGGATTTTTTTTCCCCCTTTGGATGGACAGGATAGGGGGGTGGCGGTGTCGGCCCTGGTGGCCGGCTGGCTCATGGTCCCTGCCACCTTTCACTGGCCCCCGGGCTATGCTGGTGTGACCGGTGAGGGCCCCCCACTCCGGTGGGGCTCTCTGGGAACGGGGGTGCCTATTGAAGTCAGCGGGGAGCTGGCTCCTTGGGAGTGCAGTAAACCCCCCAGTCCTTTTCTCCTCAACCCCGGACTCCTCCCTCTGACTGCTCCATCACGCTGCCACACATGTAGGTTCTTGGGTAGGGGGGTCGTTACTGGAGGGCCCCACCTTCTGATGACGTCCCCCACCCGCATTTTAGACACTATTAAATAGACACTTTCATCTCCAATATTTTCACAACACACATCTATGTAGGGCATTGTCTGGAGAGGTGGGGGGCAAGGACACTGGGGGGGCTTATTTCATGGGCCTCACCACGGTCGGCTACCCCACCACGTCTCGCATTTAGACATTGAGGCTTCTGGGTTGTCGAATGGGGGGGTGTGCTGGCAACACCTGTCTTCCGGAGGGGGGGTGGACTTAGCTGGACACCCCCTTTTGGTGCTTCCAGTTTTAATTACACCTAAGAGCAACATGCAACAACACCACAGTTGAGCAGGTGTAGAGAGGATCGGGGTCTTCTCACACCCCTGTTCTCCGGCTGCCACCCGGAGTCTGGGGCCTGCAGGAGGAGCGAGCTGCTTGGTCCTGGGTCTAGGCGGGGGGCTGTTGGGGGGTCTGGGTGGCTTGCCAGTGCCGGGGCTGTCACTTCTGCTCTCCCGAAAGGGGGGGGTGGAGGGAGGGGGAATAGGGTATTGAGGGGAGGAAGTGGCCTGGTAAATTATTTAGGGGGAGGAGGAGGTTCTGGTTGGGTGGCCTGGGCAGGGTATGTGGGCCCCGTCCTTGGGGGGGGCTTTTGTCGGGTGTCGTCTGGTCCAGGTGCGAAGCAGGACCTAGATGGGTTAGAGTGGTGGTGACACTGCTGCCCTCCCCCCATCCGGATTTTAGGTTCACTTATTGGGTCATCCGATAATCCCGGGACCAGTGCCGCCGGGTCCTCGGTCCGGGGATAATTGGATGCGTCCGCATTGTTTATTGTTATTGTTCCTATTCACAGAGTCTGTGTGGTGCGAGTGGGGGCACTAGGGTGGGAAGGGGTGATAGAGACTGTGTAATTTATTTTTTGTTTAGGTTGAGGTCTGAACTGCTCCCTCTTCCAAGAACATCTCATGTCTCTGCTAAGTGCAGAGCCCATTCCCCCCGTTCTGCTCTCCCTCCGCTGGCTGGCGCCTGGGCTCGCCTGTGCATTGGTGGAGCTCGGGATTTGGGGGTGGATGCCTCAGCGGGTACTGGCTTATTCCCGGCGGCTGCTCAGCTGGGGGATTTCCTCAGGGCTGTGTCTCCTCCTCCCTTGGTGGGGAGTCAGATTTCCTAGGTTAGCCCCTCATGGGTGCCTTTGCTCTTGGGGTCCCTTTGGGCGACTGGGGTTATGGTTCCCCCGGTACTTGCCTCGGGGCTCTTCAGCTCTCCACAACCACTATTGAGCATTTTTCCTTTGGATAAACTCTACATGCACAGTGCACCCTCACCATCAACTACAGGTGCTTGGTTCCAGGTACTCAGAGATTCACTTCCACACAGAAAGTTCATATTCTACATTCAGCTGCCACAGTATACATGTCAGATTAAATAATATTACTTATACTTCAGCGATATTATCAAGCTGTTACTTTATTGTATCTCTTATACTATATCCGTTGGTTGTTCTGTTCTTTTTACATCTCTTTGCAGGTGATGAAGCAGACTAAAGATGTTTTATCATTATCTCCCTTTTATCTCCTCTTTCTTTCATCTTGTCTCCTTTTTATCTGTTTTTCCTTTCCTGTTCTACTTACATTGCAGCGTCCATATAATCTGTAAAACTCCCTGCATGAAATATAATAAAGCCGTACTGCTCCACTTGTGAAAGCAAAATCTGTTGGGCTCTTTTTGGCATCAAGACAATTACCCCATTTCCACTACCCTTGAAAAGCCAATCCATGCTGAGACCGGTCCGAGCTCGGATCAGTTAACCAGGCCCAGCTCGGTTCTGACGACCGTTTACACATCACGCTATCTCGGTTCCTCGACTCCTCGCTTCCTAGTGACGATCTGCGGTATTACTGCCAGTATTGAAGGAGGAAATCAAGCAGTTGGCGGCGGTAATGCACCAAAGGTTGTTTGCCAACCGCCATAAAACACAAGAAGAAGAAGACGAAGAAGCAGGGAATCAAGCAAATCAAAATGGCGGCGCCCGTCACATTCAGAAAGTTATGCTTGATCATTATTGCCGTACTTCGGTGCTATTATTTAAAATGCCATTATTTAAAATGTTGCGTGGAGAAGATTTCAATTGTTGTTTATAGTTGAAGAGGAAGTTGTTCTTCTTCTTTTTCTGGAGGGGCATTACCGCCAGCTACTGGAATGGAGTGTGAATCGCGATGTGCAGCCAGACGGAGATGATGCGTTCTGCTCATGCGCTCTTGTTATCAGAGAACCGAGCCAGGGAAAAACCGAGCCGAGCCCACCTCTGGAACTGGTCTGCAGTTAGCGCGGTCCGGTTGTGTCTAGCTCGGTTCAGTTCAGTTTGCTTTCCATTTACACACGATTATCTCAGTTACTGAGCTCGGACCGGTCTCGGCACGGTTTTTAAAGGGTAGGGTAAATGGGGTAAATTATTACCACATCGCCAGACAGGACACTGTAAAAAAAAAAGAAAAGAAAAAAGAAACCAGTGTGAGAGGATTGGTGCTTCGTAACATGGCGCCTTATCCTGCTGGAAGCAGCCATCAGTAGATGGACATGATCAGCACCAGTACTCAGGTACTACTAACTGTGGCGTGGACACGGTGCTCATTTGACACTAAGGAACCCAAATGGTACCAAGAAAATACGCCCACACCATCAGCCGGAACCGTTGTTTAAGGCAGAATGGAGCCCCGTTTTCTGGTTGTTGATGCTAGATTCTGACCCAACCATCCGACTGTGGCAGCAGAAATTAACACTCATCAGATAAGTACGTTTTTTAACCTATTATTGTCCCGGTAATGTGAGCTGTGCTCATTGTATCCTCAGTCCATCATCCATCCATCTTCTTCCACTTATCCTGGGTCGGGTCGTGGGGGTAGCAGTAGGGAGTCCCAGACGTCCCTCTCCTAGGCCAGCTGAGAAACACAGTCCCTCCAGCGTGTCCTGGGTCTCCCTTTGGGTCTCCTCCTGGTGGGACGTGCTTGGAACACCTCACCAGAGAGACGTCCAGGAGGCCTCCTAACCAGATGCCTGAGCCGCCTCAACTGGCTCCTCTCGAGTGAGGAGTAGCTTCAGTCTCCTGTTTTTACCGGACATGAGGGGCAGCCGGTCTTGAACCAGCCTGGCCGTCCTCTCTGACCTCTGGTTTCCCTGGATATTTTTCTCTAGAGGTAGTTGTCCATGGAAATCCTTGGATCTGTAGTTTCTGAAGTACTCAGAGCAGCTCGCCTGGCACCAACAACCTCGCAGCGTTCAGAGTCACTTTAATCCCCTTTCTTCAACATTCTGATGATCAGTTTGAACTGCAGCAGATCATCTGGACGAGGGGACGCCAACCATTTTAGGGCTGAGCTCTACTTCATGGCTACCGAGTCAAAGGACGGGCCACCAATACTGACCTATGACCTGCAGGGGTCAGCATTCACCTAAACTTCATAGATAATAAACACGTTTCTATTCTTTCTTTCCATTTCTAATTTGCTTTTAGATATTTTTTCATTTTGAGATCTCTGTAAATGTTCTAAGTTATTGAGACAATTAAATTCTCTATAAATGATAAGAAATAAGAGCAGCAGCATAAGATAACATTTCAAACTTAGTCCATTTGTTCTGTTTTCAGAAAATGCTGAGGGCCCCCCATGTGGTTCCTGAGGGTCCCTTACTGGGACGGGCTTTGTTGGGCTACTGAATAAAACTAGAACTAAACGCTATTTCTGACATTTTGAAATGAAAAAGCTTCCTGGATAGAAGAGAAACGTCTTTAAACTCTGAAACAAAGTCCAGAGGATTGTTTTTTAATTTCTTTAGAATAAAATCCAACAGTCCAGAAGCTTCGCCATGATCAGGTCCAGAACTTCATGTTTGGGGCTCGTTTAAGGTCCCTGAACATGAACTGTTTTCATTGTTAAGCAATACCCCAGCCATATCCAGCTTCATGTTTATTACAACAGCTGTGTCTAGCTAGACATCTGCAATTCCACAGGATATAAAGATTCTTCCCTTATCACACACCCATAAAAAATAAAATAAATAATAAAAAAAAGGAGGAAAAGGGCAGGGAAATGGACAGAAGAGCTGTAGACAGGATGGACGGATCAGAGTGACAGATCTGATCCATCTTTCCCATCGTTTCATAAAACAAAAGTAATTCTTTCCATCTTAAAGATCTTATAAATGTTGTGATTCTATAGTTAAATTCTATTCCCAGCCCGCTGGGAATTTATGCTTCTGATACTTTAAGATGTTTATTGCCCTCCCCTGTAGGGGGGGTAAAATATCTTATTTAATCAGATATTATTTCAGCTGTTATATACTGTTTATGACACACAGTCCTACTAACTGTGTGTTAGAACAATAAATGAAAGAGTGATTCCAGCACTAATCATGGTCAAACAGTTATTTCTGCACATTAATGGAATAAATTCACCACAACTTCTGTTCAAAATATAAGATTTTATTAACAAAATTCATTCAGCTCCACGTCAAACGTATTTCAGTTTAACACTCTCAACTAAGACTAGTAAAACTCAACTAAACTAAACTAACTACTATGTACAAAGAGGAAGGGAAAACGGTTGAAAAACATATTACAGTTTAAGATGGATTCTGTGTTTGAAACCAAAGTTTATCTGGAAGAATTTGGGATCTGATCAAATTAGCTTTTCACTAATTTTAAAGAAATTAGAATGTTTTCAGACCAATTCACAATGCAAATCCATGAGGTGAATAAAACATTATTTGGCCAAATAATGTCTTATTGAATGATTTGCTTAATCAAGAACCAATAACCTTTAGTTAAATGATTCTTTACCCTCTTTGAAATAGCTAGCAGCGAATAGACATCAGGCTACCACTAAATGACTCTTGGTCATACTTGGTAATGGAAATGTAATGAGCATCTGAGGAACACATGAACACTAATGTTATATCAGTGTTTAAATCCTTAGTGAATAAAGCTTGTCTAAGCTTTAGCAACAGCTCAACACATATTCCTGTAGCATAGCGTAGCATGCAGTCCATTCTTTAGCATCAGTTAGCATTGTCTTTACTCAGCAGTAAACACACGATATGATTAGCATCATCAAAGACACATTGCTTGTTCTGTCCCTAATCATGCCAGACCTGCAAACCTTTTTCCATGTCCGTTTGGAAAGCTTGAGTTTCATCCAGTTTTGCAGCTCTGCAGTCAGGGATTCTTTGTCTCAGTCTCACACCAGGGCATGGTCCTCATCCAGTTTGGCTCTGTAAGTTCTGAAACTCAAGAGAAATGTGTTGCAAAGGTTCTGTTTGCAGCAGTTAGGTTCTGAAGAGTTCTGACTCATCCTTGATGGTTCTGGGGATCTGGTTTCCCTGGGGCCTGCATCTCCACTGTGGGCCACAGTGGGCCCCAGCTTTGAGAGCAGGAGCAGAAGCAGGCTGGATCAGACGAGGGAGAAAAAGTGAAGAGAGAAGAAGAGGAAGAATCCTGTGTGCTCTGTGGTTTTGTTCTGCCCTCACAGAGGGGGGGGTGGTGGTTGGTCACACCTCTGTGACTTCTATGTGACTGCTTTGGCTGAAAAAGGGGGGGCTGCTGAAGTCCCCCAGCTGTTATTCATCAAAGCTGCGTTTTCTTCTCTGGTCATCCTATCAGGATGAAATATGGACACTGGTTCCCACTGTCCAAAAGGTATGATCATGGCAAATGGCATAACATAAATAACATCAAAACATTTGTCCACTATAGTTTTTTTTTCTAGTTTTAGCCACTTCCTTGTTACAGCTTTTCTAGAAGCAGCTCTTAGTATCTAACATAAATATTTGTCATTAGAGGATAGATTTTGTGACGGTAAAAGGCCAAAATATAACGACACAAACTACATTCTGTATAATGTTCTAGATCTCCTTTCAGAAAGGTAATAATAATGGACAAGACCAGAATATGTGATGATGATTGGCCCCCCAGGGCCCCACATTGTCTCCAACTTATTGATGAAAGTGTTTTTTTATGCTGGAGTGATAAAGAATCTACTGAAAGTTTTCCAATAGAACTCTCTCCATTGAGTTGAACTTGAAGTTTTCCATTTTATCTGCATCATTTTTCCTAATCTTCTTCTCTTAAAGTTAAAGTTCTCTCCCATGTCTGCCTGATCTGCAGTGTCCTGCCCCTCATTTGATGCAAACCCTTATAGAGTTTAGAGATGTTTTTTATTTGACCAGAAATACTTTTATTAGAATGTTATTGCATAGCTCCTTTTTAATATTAATGTTGTTGAACATGGCGGCGGACCTGCAGAAACCTAACGAAGTCGTCATTAATTACACTGAATCGTGTCTTTAGATTTTGAAAACTGTTCACTGAACCCTTACATAGGAAAGTGCATCATATTGTTAATCCTCCAGATTTCCAGGTCTTGAATCTTGTGTCTAGATTTTTGGGTATGAAATCTGGATCAAATGCAAACCGTCTCAGTATTTCAATTGCTTCAAATTCCTTTGAGTTATTTCCTTATTCCACATTTCATGTGATAAACTGATGCAGGAGTTTTCCAGATCACTTAATTTGTTCCCCTATTGCTGCTTGAATCTGGAACTCTGCTGTTAGAGTCGCCTCTATCTCCTTCCATCTGGCTCTATTATATTATATTCTGGATTGCACCAACATTCTAACGGAGCTGCGATGTAATGATCTTTAAACATTGGATAATATGGGACACGGGACATGGGACAATACCTCATGGATTCAGCTTCCCAACTCAAATTATATCTCTGAGAGACTGTAATTAAAACTGAGAATTTGTGTTTTTGAAACATTTAACTTAAATCCTGAAAAAGATCCCCATTATTCCAAAAGTGAAAGCTAGTTAATCAATGATTGTTCTGGATAACTGTATCAATATGTCGTCTGCAAACAAGGAAATGTTTAGTTTTCCTCATTTCATATGCATTTCTTTAATCTTCTTATTCTTTCTTAACCATTGACTCTGCAGTTTAATAAAGATGGCTAACAGCAGGGGGCTAATTGGACAACCCTGCCTTGTTCCCCGTTCCAATGAAAATGAGTTAGAAACGTCACCATTCATTTTAAGTCTGGCCCTCAGGCTGCCATGAACAGCTTGTATTTTCTTAATAAAGGAGTCATGGAAACCAAACTCGTCTAGGACTCTAAACAAAAAAGACCAATTCACGCCATCAAACGCCTTTTCCACGTCTAGTCCTCCTAAAACTGCTTCCAAGTCCTGTTCTCTTTTATGACTGATTACATGTAGAGTCCGTCTTATATTATCCTGAGTTTGTCTCCGATTAATAAAACCCGTCTGATCGAGGCTAATGATGTTTGCTAACAGCCCTTTTATTTCGTTTGGCCTCTAAATCAGAGGTTTCTGGCCAATAGAGGGCGCATATTTGTCTTTAGAGACAATGGCACACGAAACGTCTTTTTCCAGGACCTAGTTTAGCTCCAAGGCTAGGCTAACTGCATGCAGCGGGGCTAACTGCATGCAGCGAGGCTAAGGCTTTATTCTACTTTCTCGGCCTCCTTTTGAAAAGTCAGTGATCCAGCGTGGATAAAGACAGCTAGGACTGATTTAAAGCACTTTTTGGAAAAGAAGAATCAACAATCTGGGATTCACATGGAAAATAATAGAATATAGTCGACTTTTTCTAGATGTTTGTTCATTTGCATAGCTGCTCTTAAATAAACACATTCTGAGAAAATAGGTTTTATATATTAAAAAAATATAAAGCTGACTGATAGCTTCTCTATTATTAAACTGGTACATTATTACCATGGAAACACAGATTTACCTTCACAGCCTCAGAAGGGCAAGATTTATGGACAAAAATTAATAATACAAAAATTGTGTGATAGGTTAGTATACGTTTGATTGGTTTTTGGTGTATGTCTATTTTAAATTAATAGCGCCCCCTGGAGAAAACTCTACCAGCCGCCACTGCACTATATGTGTAAAAATCTTATAGTCCTGGTTTAACACGCTTACTGGCCTATAGCTTCTGCATTCGGATCTATTCTTTCGCTCTTTTGGTATGAGTGAAATTATTGCTTCTCTCCAGAGGGGGGGGGGGGTGTTCTATTCCTTTTAAGGGCCCAGTTAAAGATAGACTGCAGCATAGGGATCAGTGAGTCCCTCAGCACCAAAGACCACCCTGTAGGAAACCCATCTGGACCCGTTCCTTTCCCTGGTTTGAGATGGATTGGCTGCTTTTATTCTTTCTCTGTAATTTCATCTCACTTGTCCATTTGGGAATGTTCATTTTCTGGACAAATGTTTCCATCTTTACTCTTTCCACCTGTGTTTGAGAGCAAAGTCCCTGGAAGTACGCTTCAAAGCCATTCTGTATCTCTTCTAATTTATATTGTATTGAATTAGTCGCTGGGTTTTTAATTTTATGAATAGAATTTTCAACCTGTTGAACTATTATTCTAATCTAAGAGGAAAACAGCTGCAGAAAATAATAGTTATCCATGAGAATGTCAGCGTTCAGCCGTTTGCTCGGGGTTCTTACTGAGGGCTTTAGTACAGAGCTATTCCATTTTTTTTCCTTTTAGTGTTTTATTGTCATTCCACTGTCACAAGTACAGAGCAACAAATGTAACCCCTCCCCTTGGGGAGCAGTGGGCTGCCATTGTGCGGCGCCCGGGGAGCAGAATTCAAAGCTTTATGCCCTACCTGCTAGGCCCCGTATTTGGGCTTTACTATGAGCTGTAGATCCATGCATCTCTTTTGCATAAAACCATCAGGTACGCCTCTTCAGATGATTAAGTCACAAACGCTGCCTCACTTCTCCCCCAAATCTGACTTGGGTGTAATTCTCCTGTCTGTCAGCAGAGGGCGCTGCATGCTCCTGACAGTCCCAAGTCTTGGGAACTTTTCAAGTTCCACTAAAAGTTCATCTTTGCTGAGAACTGTGGTAGTTCTGCAATGGGGCGGAGCCTAGTTGATGATGTCACCATTCATCCTGATGCAATTACTTTTATATTATGATGGAAAATAGAATTAAAACAAATTAATTGAAAAATATTGAATTCATTCTTTTTTAGTAAATCCAGGATAAGTGGAAGACTGTGAGTACGATCTATGAGCAACAAAAATGATTTTAAAAACAAACAAAGATGAATATCTGCAAACAGCTTCTCATTCACTGCTGGGTTCAGGACTGATGATGAAAACATGCAGGCGGTGCCTCTACTGCAGGGGCGGATTTAGGAAATTGGGGGCCCTAGGCAAAGACAGGCAGGGGGCCCTCTGAATGTAGTCGCCAAAGTCTCCAGTAGCAGAAAAAAGTCGCTAGATTTGGCGCTAGGAGCTTTTTTGAAATTAAAGTGCTAGAGGAGCCTGAAAAATCGCCAAAGTGCGACATCGCTCTTTGCATAATTTTTTTTCAAATGGTTTGCTGCTGTCCTTTTAGCGAAAGGATTTTTTTTATCAAAAACATAATTAAAGTGCACAAGTAAGGAATAGCTGTGTTAACCATACATGTTAACAGAGTTTTATGGGGCCCCCAGGAACTTGGGGCCCTAGATAACTGCCTAGTATTGCCTAATAGTAAATCCCCCCCTGCTCTGCTGCACTGACTCGCCGCTTACCTTCCACGCAGCTTTACATCCTGTTACTGGAAAACGCAGAAGATGTTGATCGGTAAATCTGCTTTGCTTAATCTGAGCAGAGGGAATCCGAAGGAAAGGTTTTATTCTAGTGACATGAAGCTAAAAGTGGAAAAGCTTCCATTCATTCATCCATCTCTGCATCATCATCATCGTGATGCTGTGAGGAGGTTTACCCTCATCATCATCATCATCATCATCGGTCGTCCTCTGATCATTCTAAAAATCATTGATTGGTGCAGCCACTGCGATGCTTTAATGTTTTCCTTTTTGTTTAAATCTTTATCAAACCTCACAGTCCTTCAGCTTCATTGATGAACTTACAGATGAAGTGGCCCCCCTGAGAAAAAAGTCAGAATTCTGAGAAAAAAGTCAGATTTCTGAGAAAAATTGAAGAATGATGAGAAAAAAGAGGATTTCTGATAAAAATGTAAAAATTCTGAGAAAAATGTCAGAATTCTGAAAAAAGTCAGAATTCTGAGAAAACAGAATTTTTTGAAAAAAGTCAGAATTCTGACTTTTCCCTGTATTGAACTTAAATGAAAGATAAAATCTAATAACTTTTTTCCCCCAAAGGCCTTAAAACTCTTCCGTAGAATGCTACTCCATCGCCTATTTAAAAGTAAAGGGCTCCTTTAGACCGTCTTGTTTCAGTCAAACTGAATCTCTTTTCAAACCAGTTTCTAGACGTTTCTTCAGTCGAACATGTCTGATTGTCGTTCAAACATACTGATGTCAGGATAGACCGACTTTCTCTGCAACAAACAATCTTTTTATCCTCCATGGTTTTATTTTCGTTCTGCTCATGATTTGTGGGTTTTTTTTTTCTCTGCAGAGAAGCTGGCTCAGGCCAAAGAGGAAAACCTGGACATGCACCAAGTTCTGGATCAGACCCTGCTGGAGCTCAACAACCTGTAGAGGAGCTGCACACCTGGATGCTCCGCCCTGTCATGCTCCCTGGCTTTTATCAGGAGTCCAACCTGCAACCTCAGTTCTACATATCAATTCCTGTCAGCCAGGAGCTTCTGTTAAAAAACATCTAATTCCCAAATAAAGAAATCATTTTTAGGCAGAATTTTCCAGCTCAGTGTCATAAAGTTGAAAGCTTCCTTTCTCAGAATGATTAGAAATAACTTCAGCAGCCTAGAAGTCAAAATATAAACCAATAAAAGAAGCTCGTTTTGACCCATAAGCCTGTTTGCTTTCGTCCTTCTAGACTCTGAAGGAGATCAAGTCTCCATGGAGCTCCCATTAGGAGGAGCAGTTTTCACCAGAGTGTGAAAACCGACTCCCTGAACGGCGCAGGTCAAACGGACGCATGCTTTTATTTTGGAAGGAAAAAACTCCAAACATTGAATAGTGATTATGACGTCTATAAATCATCTAATATAACATATTATAGAAACCATCACAATAGAATGTATGTGTTAATAGAGCAGAATAATACAGATGAGCCAAAAGTGCTAAAGTGATGATGTACATGAAATATACATGTATTGATAACATTATTATGGTAATTACATCTTACATATGATTTTAAGATTTAACATCAAGATCAAATAACAAGTAAATGTCTGTTAATGCACGCCCTGTCTGTGCATTAGCCTTTAAATCGAACACATTTACAATAGAGCTAAACTAATGAACCAATTCAATAACTCCACGGAGGTTCAGTTTCTACACTTGCAAAATAACATAAATTGGCATATATATATATATATATGTGTGTATATATATATATATATATATATACACACATATATATATATATATATATACACACACATATATATATATACACACACATATATATATATATATATATATATATATATATACACATATATATATATATATATACATATACATATATATATATGTATATGTATATACATATACATATATATATATGTATATGTAGTATATAAAGTGGGTCTATTTGCTTCAGCGGAGCCACTGCCCTAGTTAATGAGTTTACCTATAGGTTATCCGCCTGCATATTCATATGTTACATTGAAAAACTAAAGTGAACCTAAGTGAAGGTCCTGTTCATTTTACCTCTGAGTTAGATCCTTTATTTTTAATCAAGGATCCAACTCGGACTAAAGACACAACAAATTGGCGACAAGTAATCTGGACCCTAAACAACTGCACGAAATGAAATGTTAAACCGAGGGAAGGAGAAACGAAACCAAGTAAAAAGATCCGTGTTTAACAGTACAAAGCACACAATGAAAGCTTTTCATGTGTGAAATGGCTTACGTTTGAAAAGTAGAGGAGTTTGATTGTTCAGTGAAAACTGGGAATCATACATAGAGCGAGTGGAGTAGATATATCGAGGATGAAAAAAAAAATCTGTCCTCCTCAGTTTAATGGGAGCTAAAACTTACAGTCTACTGTGTAATCGCCTGAGCCCTGATGAACCGTCAAGCAAGTCATATAAAGACATTGTCAACATTTTACAGAAGCACTTAAATCCTGCACCACTAGTCATAGATTCAGTGAGAGATACAGATTTCATAAGAGAACCCAAACAAAGGATGAAACCATCTCTGACTATATGGCCGTGCTGCGCAAGCTCTCGCAGCATCGTGACTTAAAGATGGAGTTAACGATGCCTTCAGAGATCGCTTAGTACGTGGCATTCACTGCACAAGCACACAGACAAGGCTACTCTCAGAAAAAGAGCTAGATTTGAAGAAAGCACTCGAACTAACTCAATGGAAACAGCAGCAAACGGTGCTACAGAATAAAACATTAGAAAACGAAGTGCATGAAATGTCCTTAAATGGGAAAAAGCAACTTGAGGGAGGCGTTATATAGATTGATGACCACCGGTAGGAATGATTTCCTGTGGCGCTCTGTGGTGCATCTGGGTAGGAGGAGTCTCCTGCTGAAGGAGCTCGTCTGCTGGACCAGTGTGTTGTGGAGAGGATGTGAGTCATTGTCTAAGATAGACTGAAACCTGGACAGCATCCTCCTCTCTGCCACGGTGGTCAGAGTGTCCAGCTGCTCCCCCACAACATCATCGGCCCTCTTGATCAGTTTGTTCAGTCTGTTGTTGTCAGCGACCCTCAGCCCACTGCCCCAGCATGTGACAGCAAAGCACTGACTCATAGAACATAGAACATCCTCAGTATCGCCCCACAGATGTTAAAGGACTTCAGCCTCCTCAGGAAGAATAGTCGGCTTTGGCCCTTTTTGTAGACAGCCTCGGTGTTTCTAGTCCAGTCCAACTGATTGTTAAAGTACACTCCCAGGTACTTATACTCCTCCACAGTGTCAACAGGAACCCCCTGGATGGAAACAGGGGTCACAGGTGTTCTTGTCCTCCTCAGATCCACTGTGAGCTCCTTAGTCTTTGTCACATTGAGCTGCAGGTGGTTCAGCTCACTCCAAGTGACAAAGTTGCCCACCACGGTCCTGTATTCACTCTCCTCACCCTTTTCAATGCAGCCAACAATTGCTGAGTCATCAGAAAACTTCTGAAGGTGGCAGGACTCAGAGCAATAGCTGAAGTCTGAGGTGAAAAGGGTGAAGAGGAAGGGGGAGAGGACAGTCCCCTGAGGGGCCCCAGTGTTGCTGACCACCCTGTCAGACACACAGTTCTGTAGCCGTACATACTGTGGTCTGCCCGTCAGGTAATCAACAATCCAGGACATGATGGGTGCCTCCACCTGCATCGCATTCATCTTCTCACCTAGTAGAGCCGGGCGGATGGTGTTGAAGGCGCTGGAGAAGTCAAAGAACATGATCCTAACCATGCTCGCCGGCTTGTCCAGGTGATTGTAGACTCTGTTCAGCAGGAAGATGATGCTGTCCTCAACTCCCAGGCGGGGCTGGTAGGCGAACTGTAGTGGATCAGTGAAGGGCCTGACCATGGGCCTTAGCTGCTCCAGGACAAGCCTCTCAAAGGTCTTCATGAAATGGGACGTCAGTGCTACCGGTCTGTAGTCCTGAGGGTCGCTAGGGCGCGACGTCTTTGGCACCGGAACGAGGCAGGACGTCTTCCACAGCATGGGTACTCTCTGGAGGAGCATGCTCAGGCTGAAGACTAGGCTAAATATTCCACACAGCTGGTTGGAACAAGCTTTGAGCACCCAGGGGAGTACACCATCGGGGCCCGCAGCTTTGCCAGAGTGGAGTCTGGTTAGTTGTCTTCTCGGCCGGTTAGAAGTGAAGGACACTGTAGAGGTAACTGTAGGGGGAGGGGTGAGGTCCTCGTGTTGTGGAGGACAGGATGTGAAGCAGGGGGGAGGGGTGGAGACGGTGGATGTGGATTGCGGTGGTGAAAAGCAGACAGGGGGTCTGTATGGAGGAGGAGTGGAAGAAGGTGGAGTGGTCATTGGAGGGAAGCCAGCAGTGGAGGGTTGTGGGGGATGGGCCGCAGTAACAAACCTATTGAAAAATAAGTTCAGTTCATTGGCTCGGTCCACGCAATCTTCCAACCCCACACCAGTGGACTTCTGGAACCCTGTGATGGTTCTCATCCCACTCCACACATCCCTCATGTTTTTCATGAGTTTATTCTCCAGGTTTCTCCTGTATTTGTCCTTAGCCTCCTTGATTTTTCATTTGAGTACCCCCTGCACTCTCCTCACCTCCTCACGGTTGCCATCCTCTTCTTCTCGTTCAGGATGGCCGTTATTTTCTTGGTGATCCAAGGTTTGTTGTTGGGGTAACAGGTGACAGTCAGAGCTGGAACATTGCAGTCCACACAGAAGTGGATATAATCCGTAATGCACTCTTTGAGCCCATCAATGTCCTCCCCGTGGGGCTCACTGAGTGCAGGCCAGTCAGTCACCTCAAAGCAGGCCTGCAGTGCCTCACAAGCCTCCTCTGACCACCTGCTCACAGTTCTTGTGGCCGTTGGCTTCCTCTTCACCAGAGGCAGATAACAGGGTTTGAGATGAACCAGGTTGTGATCTGACCTGCCCAGAGGGGGGAGAGAAGAGGAGATATATGCATCTTTAATGTTAGCATACATCAGGTCCAGGGTTCTCTGATCTCTGGTAGGGCAGCTCACATATTGTTTGAAGGTCGGCAGAACTTTGTTCATGGTGACAACAAAAAGACTTATAACATCTGACGAGGTTTTTACCCACTATGATCCATCCAGACCCATCCATCTAGCATTTGATGCATCCCTATACGGCACTGGCGCAGTCTTGTCGCACACAATGGACAATAGACTTGAACGCCCAATTGCATTTGCTTCAAGGTCCCTCTCAAGTGCCAAACGCAATTATGCACAGATAGACAGGGAGGCCCTTAGCCTAGTATGGGCTATGGCTGAAGGTCAATATTCATTCCAAGGAAAGGAGTTCCACTGATTGACCAAAGGTGACCCGACAGGGATGTTCCACACAAAACTGGTAGACCAGCTGCCAGTTACAAATGCCATGATATGAAAAGAATGACATTACAGTATAAGGCTGGCCTGCCCATGGGAATCCATGTTTTCCAGAGTTTTCAGCAAGACGTGATCAGCTGTCAGACTGCCAGGGAACCTTGATGTGTGGATCAGGCATGGTAGTGCCCTTCAAGCTTCAGGGTCATGTAGGTAGGATGAAGATAAAAAGTATGGCCCATATCTACGCCATGTGGATCAGCTGTTGAAATCTCAACCAAAGACACTGGAGCAACCAACACATCCACCTGATCCTGGAACTAATTCTGAGCACAGTACTGCAACACCTACAGTTACAGAGGAAGTGCCTGCTGCAGTGAGCAAGTTCCCAGGCTTAACCCTGAATGACTCGGGGCACCACCGAAAATATTGGATTTATGAATTCACTTATGGGACTTAGCACAAATTGTGTTTATTGCATTGGCAATGGTATGTTGTTTTGGCTGTGTAGCATTAATCTAAAAGGGGAGGAGTGTAATATATAAAGTGGGTTTATTTGCTTCAGCGGAGCCACTGCCCTAGTTACTGAGCTTACCTATAGGTTATCCGCCAGCTGATATGTTACATTTTAAAACTAAAGTGGAACTAAGTAAAGGTCCTGTTCATTTTACCTCCAAGTTGGATCCTTTATTTGTAATATACTATGATGGTGTAAAGACTCAACTTATATATGTATATATAAATACACTACCGTTCAAAAGTTTGTGGTCACATTAAAATGTCCTTATTTTTGAAGGAAAAGCGCTGTACTTTTCAATGAAAATAACTTTAAACTAGTCTTAACTTTAAAGAAATACACTCTATACCTTGCTAATGTGGTAAATGACTATTCTAGCTGCAAATGTCTGGTTTTTGGTGCAATATCTACATAGGTGTATAGAGGCCCATTTCCAGCAACTATCACTCCAGTGTTCTAATGGTACAATGTGTTTGCTCATTGGCTCAGAAGGCTAATTGATGATTAGAAAACCCTTGTGCAATCATGTTCACACATCTGAAAACAGTTTAGCTCGTTACAGAAGCTACAAAACTGACCTTCCTTTGAGCAGATTGAGTCTCTGGAGCATCACATTTGTGGGGTCAATTAAACACTCAAAATGGCCAGAAAAAGAGAACTTTCATCTGAAACTTGACAGTCTATTCTTGTTCTTAGAAATGAAGGCTATTCCATGCGAGAAATTGCTAAGAAATTGAAGATTTCCTACAACGGTGTGTACTACTCCCTTCAGAGGGCAGCACAAACAGGCTACTGCGGGTACAATTTAATGAAGATGCCAGTTGGGGACCTGTGAGGCGTCTGTTTCTCAAACTACAGACTCTAATGTACTTATCTTCTTGCTCAGTTGTGCAACGCGGCCTCCCACTTCTTTTTCTACTCTGGTTAGAGCCTGTTTGTGCCGTCCTCTGAAGGGAGTAGTACACACCGTTTGGCTTCTTTGTTAGCCTGCAAAGCCTCATACCTGTCTATATTTCTGAAAGGGGGGTCACATTAGAAGGGACAGTTGGCCTGGCTGAATGAGGGGTTGCGATGATAGCGGGAAGGAGTCCACCCCCCTTTTTTTTCCTAACATAGATGGTTTCCTTTGACTAGTCTCTGTTTAAGGGTCTGTTTGGTTTGAAATGTTCTGGGATTTTGTGTTTGGAGAAAATCATCTTGAGTTTTTCTGAGACTTCAGCAACATATGGGATGGAGATGTTTTAGGGTTTAATCTTCTCGCCGTTATATTCTGCTGCTTGCCTTTGGTGTTTTCTTGCTGATTTGACAAACGCCCCGTTTGGGTATCTACAGGTTGGGAGAGCATCTATGTGTTTCTGTTCTTTGTGCTTCCCTTCTATTTTAGTAGGGACACACTCTGCCACCTTTTTTTTTAGCTGGATCTTGAAGAATGTGTCATCCACATATCTAAACCAATGCCTTGGTGGTGTTCCTCTGAAGGAGTCCAAAGGTGTCTTTTCCATTTCTTCCATGTACTGATTGGCTGTAATTGGTGACACTGGAGATCCCGTTGCACAACCATGCTTCTGTCTGTAAAAATGATCCCTGAACTTGAAATAGGTTGTGGAAATGCAAAGGTCCTATAGGGTAAACTGTGATAAATATTTGCACCTTATAAACAGATGTCATTTAGAAGATCTAGATGTTGAATATCTTTTATGATTAAAACTTTCACAGCAGATGAAGGTGAACCGTAATTGTTGGATAGCAGCTGGAGTCAGAGATGTTCCTCCTCCTGCTGTCCTCCACCAGGTCCCTGCTTCAGTAACAGAGAACCAGGAAACATGGATGATCTAAAAGCTTCAGATGAAGGTCTCCAACACACAGCTGGGATGAAGATCTATAGATCTTAGCTCCATAGATGCGACTGAGGTCTGAAGAGAAAAGGCCTTTCTTGGTGAAACTAATCAGTCAAATATTTCTGATAATCAGCAATGTGATTTTCATCAAACATCTATTAGTGATGAGAAGAATTTAATAAACTATAAACCAATGATCTTAAAACTGCAGGAAGTGAAGACAATCTACAAAATGCAGTTCTTCAAAAACAGTGTTTCTATTTATTGAGATGAACAATCAGAGATGATTTTCAGGATATTAGTCTGTTTTCGCTGTAAGTGATTCTGCTTTAATATTAGTAGGAAGAGAGGAAACATTTCCACTGATTAACTACAGAGAAAAGCAGCTGAAACAACAAGAACGTCACCAAAAGAAGGGCTGAGGAGGCGCAGAGCGTTAGCGTCTGGATGGAGGTGATACTAGCTGATCACACTGGGGGGGGGGGGGGGGGGGGGGGGGAAGAATAGGGCTGACGGGATGTGCAGAGAACAGATGGAGAAGTAAGAACACATCTATAAGATGATCTCTACGCACCACAGCAGCAGGCGGCGGAGGAGGAAGAAGAGGAGGAGGAAGAATAGGAGGAGGATGAAAAGGAGGAGGAGGAGGGGGAGGTGGAGGAAGAATAGGAGGAGGACGAAAAGGAGGAGGAAGAGGGGGAGGTGGAGGAAGATGAGGGGGAGGAGGAGCAGGATGAAGAGGAGGGGGATGAAGAGGAGCAGGATGAAGAGGAGGAGGAGGAAGAGGAGGATGTTCTGCAGATAAAGAAAAGCTCAGCAGTTTTCTTTTTTATTCAGACCTTAATAAGCTCCTGATAAATCAGCCAATCAAATCCAGGATCTGCTGGATCTGCTTCTTAAGGTGAGTCATGTGATGAGTCAGGATCCAGAAAGAGGCGGAGCCTCACTGGGACGCCGTAGTGTTGATTGTTGCTTAGCAGCAGCCCAGCGGAGCCTGGTGCAGCAGCGCAATCAGTCAAAGGTTTCCCACTTCCTCCTGGGGTCCTCTGCCTTCTTCTTCTGTGGTAGAACAGGGGTGGCCATGCTCAGCAGGTCCCCAAAAGGGTCCTTGGCTTTATTGGCGGGGCCCTGCGCCTGCAGCGGCTTCATGGCGGCGTCCAGCGGGCTGGAGAGGGCGTGGCTGCTGTCAGAGGTCTGAGGCAGAGAGGCGGCTGCTGTCTGAGCCTGTCCCTGGCTGGAGCTGCAGGGGGACAGCTGTCTGTGGATCCCTGGTAGTGCAGAGAAGGAGGTGTGCATGAAGGAGGCGGGGGGAGGTCCATAGGCCACGCTGAAGGGATTCCCGCAGACCGAGGGCGAGTAGTGCTGGACGGACTGGGCGAACGGGTTCAGAGAGACGTGAGGATGATGAAGAGGGAAAGGAGGCGGGCCTTGGTGGTAGGGCCTCGGGGGGAGGGCGGGCCTTCCTGCCAATGATGACTCCATATCTAACCCGTCTACTGGAGCAGAGGAGGGCGGCGCCGAGCTGTTCAGAGGGTCCAATAGCCTGATCAGGTCCGCGCTGTCCTCCAGGGCCTGCTGTCCCTCTGAGCTCATACTCAGGGCCTGCCTGAACTCCTCCCTGCCTGGAGCAGCTCGTCCTTCCCTGGAACCCACAGCTTTGGATCGCGACTGGACAGCAGGGGGCGCCAGAACCGCTCCTAGCTCTGGCGTCTTCCTTCCTTGGGGACGAGGAATGGTGATGTTCCCGATGGCGGACGGGTCCAAAGAGTCTACGGCTGAGCCAGAGGTTTCCCTGGGAGGGGAGCAGGACTCGGTGTGCACAGGCAGCTGGACTGATGGAGCAGGACGGAGACAGACAGGCGGGACTCGGCTGTCCTTCCCTAAAGCACCCAGCTTGTTGTAAGGATTGGAGAGTTTGAGCCCTGGAAGCGTTCTGGAGTTTTCACTGACGCTCAGATCCAACCTCTGCAGACAGGAGAGAATGAGACGTTCAGGTTCCTCTGGAAGAACACGACCAATGGTAAACTGGTCTAAATGGTTTCCCACCCCTTCAAAACCATTTGGTTTCAGTTGTTAAAGTGCAACAGCAGAAATGATAAAAGACGACTTAAACTTGCATCAATAAAACTTAAATGAGTTTATCAACTAATCAACAAATAGAGGAGAAAATCTTACAGCTGCAGAAAGATTAATTTTAAAAATAATTGTTTCAAAAGTTTATTCAGCTACAGTTATCACCATTACCTCATATCGTAACCCACTGTTATCACCATAAAATTATATGGTAACCTACAGTTATTACCGTTACCTCATATCGGAACCCACTTTTATCACCATAAAATTATATGGTAACCTACTGTTATCACCATTAGCTTATGTGGTAACCTACTGTTATCACCATTACCTGATATGGTAACCTACTGTTATCACCATTAGCTTATGTGGTAACCCACTGTTATCACCATTACCTGATATGGTAACCTACTGTTATCACCATTACCTTATATCGTAACCTACTGTTATCACCATAAAATTATATGGTAACCTACAGTTATCACCATTACATCATATCGTTACTTACTGTTCTCACCATTACCTTATATGGTAACCTACAGTTATCACCAATAGCTTATGTGGTAACCTACTGTTATCAACATTAGCTTATGTGGTAACCTACTGTTATCACCATTACCTGATATGGTAAACTACTGTTATCACCATTACCTTATGTGGTAACCCACTGTTATCACCATTACCTGATATGGTAACCTACTGTTATCACCATTACCTGATATGGTAAACTACTGTTATCACCATTACCTTATGTGGTAACCTACTGTTATCACCATTACCTTATGTGGTAACCTACTGTTATCACCATTACCTTATGTGGTAACCTACTGTTATCACCATTACCTGATATGGTAACCTACTGTTATCACCATTACCTCATATCGTAACCTACTGTTATCACCATTAGCTTATATGGTAACCTACTGTTATCAGCATTAGCATATATGGTAACCTACTGTTATCACCATTACCTTATATGGTAACCTACTGTTATCACCATTACCTCATATCGTAACCTACTGTTATCACCATTAGCTTATATGGTAACCTACTGTTATCACCATTAGCTTATGTGGTAACCTACTGTTATCACCATTACCTTATATGGTAACCTACTGTTATCACCATTAGCTTATGTGGTAACCTACTGTTATCACCATAACATTATATGGTAACCTACAGTTATCACCATTACCTCACATCGTAACCTACTGTTATCACCATTAGCTTATGTGGTAACCTACTGTTATCACCATTACCTGATATGGTAACCTACTGTTATCACCATTACCTCATATCGTAACCTACTGTTATCACCATTAGCTTATGTGGTAACCTACTGTTATCACCATTACCTTATATGGTAACCTACTGTTATCACCATTACCTCATATCGTAACCTACTGTTATCACCATTAGCTTATGTGGTAACCTACTGTTATCACCATTACCTTATATGGTAACCTACTGTTATCACCATTAGCTTATGTGGTAACCTACTGTTATCACCATAACATTATATGGTAACCTACAGTTATCACCATTACCTCACATCGTAACCTACTGTTATCACCATTAGCTTATGTGGTAACCTACTGTTATCACCATTACCTGATATGGTAACCTACTGTTATCACCATTACCTGATATGGTAACCTACTGTTATCACCATTACCTCACATCGTAACCTACTGTTATCACCATTAGCTTATATGGTAACCTACTGTTATCACCATTACCTGATATGGTAACCTACTGTTATCACCATTACCTGATATGGTAACCTACTGTTATCACCATTACCTCATATCGTAACCTACTGTTATCACCATTAGCTTATATGGTAACCTACTGTTATCACCATTAGCATATATGGTAACCTACTGTTATCACCATTACCTTATATGGTAACCTACAGTTATCACCATTACCTCATATCGTAACCTACTGTTATCACCATTAGCTTATATGGTAACCTACAGTTATCACCATTAGCTTATGTGGTAACCTACTGTTATCACCATTACCTGATATGGTAACCTACTGTTATCACCATTACCTCATATCGTAACCTACTGTTATCACCATTAGCTTATATGGTAACCTACTGTTATCACCATTACCTGATATGGTAACCTACTGTTATCACCATTACCTCATATTGTTACCTACTTTTATCACCACTACCTTATATGGTAACCAACTGTTATCACCATTACCTCATATGGTAACCTACTGTTATCACCATTAGCTTATATGGTAATCTACTGTTATCACCATTAGCATATATGGTAACCTACTGTTATCACCATTAGCTTATATGGTAACCTACAGTTATCACCATTACCTCATATCGTTACCTACTGTTATCACCATTAGCTTATGTGGTAACCTACTGTTATCACCATTAGCTTATGTGGTAACCTACAGTTATCACCATTACCTCACATCGTAACCTACTGTTATCACCATTACCTTATATGGTAACCTACTGTTATCACCATTACCTGATATGGTAACCTACTGTTATCACCATTACCTGATATGGTAACCTACTGTTATCACCATTACCTCATATCGTAACCTACTGTTATCACCATTAGCTTATATGGTAACCTACTGTTATCACCATTAGCATATATGGTAACCTACTGTTATCACCATTACCTTATATGGTAACCTACAGTTATCACCATTACCTCATATCGTAACCTACTGTTATCACCATTAGCTTATATGGTAACCTACAGTTATCACCATTAGCTTATGTGGTAACATACTGTTATCACCATTACCTGATATGGTAACCTACTGTTATCACCATTACCTCATATCGTAACCTACTGTTATCACCATTAGCTTATATGGTAACCTACTGTTATCACCATTACCTGATATGGTAACCTACTGTTATCACCATTACCTCAAATTGTTACCTACTTTTATCACCATTACCTTATATGGTAACCAACTGTTATCACCATTACCTCATATGGTAACCTACTGTTATCACCATTAGCTTATATGGTAATCTACTGTTATCACCATTAGCATATATGGTAACCTACTGTTATCACCATTAGCTTATATGGTAAGCTACAGTTATCACCATTACCTCATATCGTTACCTACTGTTATCACCATTAGCTTATGTGGTAACCTACTGTTATCACCATTAGCTTATGTGGTAACCTACAGTTATCACCATTACCTCACATCGTAACCTACTGTTATCACCATTAGCTTATGTGGTAACCTACTGTTATCACCATTACCTTATATGGTAACCTACAGTTATCACCATTACCTCATATCGTAACCTACTGTTATCACCATTAGCTTATATGGTAGCCTACTGTTATCACCATTAGCTTATGTGGTAACCTACTGTTATCACCATTAGCTTATGTGGTAACCTACTGTTATCACCATTACCTTATATGGTAACCTACAGTTATCACCATTACCTCATATCGTAACCTACTGTTATCACCATTAGCTTATATGGTAACCTACAGTTATCACCATTAGCTTATGTGGTAACCTACTGTTATCACCATTACCTGATATGGTAACCTACTGTTAGCACTATTAGCTTATGTGGTAACCTACTGTTATCACCATTACCTCATATTGTAACCTACTGTTATCACCATTAGCTTATATGGTAACCTACTGTTATCACCATTACCTCATATCGTAACCTACTGTTATCAACATTACCTGATATGGTAACCTACTGTTATCACTATTAGCTTATGTGAGGCTTCCTGTTTGGACCTGTTCACTTCCTGTTTGGATTAACTGAGTGTGCAGCTGTTCAGAGGATCTCCATCTGAAGTTAAGTTATTTTCTCTGTGATATCTCTGTATCTAAGTAACTCTGACTACTTTAAAACATAGCACCTTCTGCTGCACTTTTCTACTGAGCACTTGTCAGTTACACACGGTTTTATTTCTGATAGCAAGGAGTAGCTAGCCTAGGCTAGCGCTAGCTTAGCATTGCTATGGCTTCTCTCTCTCCCTCCCTTGACTCTTTTCCAACTCTTCCTTCTTCCTCTCCTCTCTCCTGCTCTCTGTGTCAGATGTTCAGTTATTCCTCTGCCTCCTTTAGTGATAATGGGATGTGTAATAAGTGTAGTATTTTTGTAGCTTTGGAGGCGAGGGTGTCAGAGTTAGAATCCAGGCTTCAGGCTGTTGAAGTAGGCCCCCCACGTAGCTGTCCTCCAAAAGTGCCTGAGCAGCCAGGCGATTGGGTAACTGTACGCAGAAAGCGTAGTCGTGGATCTCTGCCCACTGGTCACCACCAACCCGTTCACGTTTCTAACCGGTTTTCCCCACTCAGTGACACACCCACTGAGAAGCCCACTCTGGTGATTGGCAGCTCCATAGTCAGAAACGTGGCATTAGAGACACCAGGGACCATAGTCAAATGTTTGCCGGGGGCCAGAACGGGCGACATCAAATCCTACCTGAAACTACTGGCTAAGGATAAGGTTAAATACAGTAAGATTGTTATTCACGCTGGTGGTAATGACACCCGGTTACGCCGATCGGAGGTCACTAAAATTAGTGTTGCTTCGGTGTGTAAGTTTGCCAAAAAAATGTCGGACTCCGTAATTTTCTCTGGTCCCCTCCCTGATCTGACCAGTGATGACATGTTTAGCCGCATGTCGTCATTCAACCGCTGGTTGTCTAGGTGGTGCCCTGAAAACAACGTGGGCTACATTAATAATTGGCAATCCTTTTGGGGAAAGCCTGGTCTGATTCGGAGAGACGGCATCCATCCCACTTTGGATGGTGCAGCTCTTCTTTCTAGGAATCTGGCCACATTTATTAGTCCTCCAAAACCCTGACCACCCAGGGTGCAGACCAGGAAGCAGAGTTGTAGTTTAACACACATCTCTGCAGCTTCTCTACTGTTACCCACTCTTTACTCCATCCAGACAGTGTCTTGCCCACGACCAAAATCTAATAAATTAGCAAAGATTCCCAAAGGAGTAAATCATGATAATCTAATTAAAATCAAAATAACTCAAATTGGGGAAAAAGTTAAAACAATTAAATGTGGTCTGTTTAACATAAGATCGCTTTCCTCTAAAAGTCTACTAGTTAATGACTTGATTTGTGATAATCACATTGACTTGTTTTGCCTTACAGAAACCTGGCTGCAGCAAGAGGATTATGTGAGCATAAATGAGGCAACTCCTTCAAGCTATTTAAATTTTCACATCCCCAGAAGTTCTGGGCGAGGAGGAGGAGTAGCAACAATCTTCCAGTCTGACTTACTGATTACTCCCAAAACAGTTAATACCTACAACTCTTTTGAACATTTAACCCTTAATTTCCCTGATCCAAATTTCAAGGCAAGAAAACCTCTTCTTTTTGTAACTTTGTATCGTCCACCAGGTCCTTACTCTGAATTTTTAGATGAGTTTTCAGAGTTCCTTTCTGATTTGGTATTAAATACTGACAGGGTCATCATAGTGGGAGATTTTAACATCCATGCTGACATTGAAGGCGATAGCTTAAGAGCAGCCTTTAATGCTATCTTAGACACTATTGGCTTTGTTCAAAATGTGAATAGTCCCACGCATTCTCATCTTCATACTTTGGATCTTGTGCTGACATACGGCATAGAATGTGAAGAAATAACAGTATTTCCTCACAACCCTGTCCTCTCTGACCACTTTCTAATAACCTTCAGGATTACTTTAACAGAGTTCTCCTCCCCCAAAAGAAGGTTCAATTTTAGTAGATCTTTATCAGATAGTGCAGTTATAAATTTTAAAGAATCTGCTTCACTTTCTCTCTCCTCTGTGTCACTGAGCAGTGCTGCAGAGTGCAAAAGTTTAGCTTATTCCCCTTCACAGGTTGATGATTTTGTTGATGGGGTTGCTAGTTCTCTGCGTATTGCCTTAGACAACGCAGCTCCTTTGAAAATGAAAACCGTTAAAAATAGAAAGCTTGCTCCTTGGTTTAATGCAGAGCTGCGTACTTTGAAGCAAAATGCTAGGAAACTGGAGAGAAAATATCGCTCCACAGGCCTGCGAGAGTCCTTCCTAGTCTGGAAAAATGGTTTACTGCTGTATAAGAGGACCCTTTGTAAAGCAAGAGCAGCATACTTCTCCTCATTAATAGAGGAGAATAAGAATAATCCTAGATTTCTTTTTAATACAGTTGCCAAACTCACCCAGAGCCATAGCTCTGTTGAACCGTCCATTCCACCTGCTCTTAGCAGCAATGACTTTATGGGATTCTTTATAAATAAGATTGATCTTATTAAAAATAAGATCATAAGCACTCCTCTATCCGCGATTGTACCTGAGGTAGTCATGGAATCTGAACTGGGTTTAGACTGCTTTGATCCAGTTGAACTCTCTGAATTAGCAAAATTATTGTCTTCATCTAAGCCTTCAACTTGTATGTTAGATCCAGTTCCAACCAGGTTATTTAAGGAGGTATTCCCTTTGATCTCCTCCTCCATTTTAGATGTGATTAATCTATCTCTGTTACAGGGATATGTACCTAAAGCTTTTAAGGTTGCTGTAATTAAACCTCTGCTTAAGAAACCGTCTCTTGACCCAGATGACTTGGTCAATTATAGACCTATATCCAATCTTCCTTTCTTATCCAAAATTCTTGAGAAAGTAGTTGCCAAACAAGTTTGCGATCACTTCCACCATAATGAACTTTTTGAAGAGTTTCAGTCTGGCTTTAGAGCTCATCATAGCACTGAAACAGCTCTGGTGAAAGTCACTAATGATATTCTCATGGCCTCAGATAATGGACTTGTATCTGTGCTCGTCCTGTTGGATCTTAGTGCTGCATTTGATACAGTTGACCATAATATTCTTTTAGAAAGACTTGAATATTTTGTTGGAATTAAAGGAACAGCACTAGACTGGTTTAAATCTTATCTATCTGATCGAATTCAGTTTGTTCATGTTAATGATAGATCTTCAACACGCTCAAAGGTTACCTGTGGAGTACCACAGGGATCAGTGCTAGGACCAATTCTCTTTACTTTATACATGCTCCCAATTGGTAGAATTATTAGACAGCATGGGATTAATTTCCACTGTTATGCTGATGATACCCAGCTATATCTGTCTATAAATCCAGATGAAGCTAACCCATTACATAGATTACAGGCATGTCTTGAAGACATAAAAACCTGGATGACTCTTAACTTTCTGCTTCTGAATGCAGACAAAACAGAAGTTATAGTCTTTGGACCAGAGTCTCTGAAAAAGAAACTGATTAGCCAGTCACTTCATTTGGATGGGATTAAACTGATTTCAGATAATAAAGTAAAAAATCTTGGTGTTGTTTTTGATCAGGACCTGTCATTTAAATCCCACATCAAAGAGGTTTCTAGAATTTCCTTCTTTCATCTGAGGAACATTGCAAAAATTAGAAATCTCCTGTCCAGGGGTGATGCTGAGAAACTAGTCCATGCATTTGTTACTTCAAGGCTGGACTATTGTAATTCTTTACTATCAGGAAGTCCACAAACTGTAGTTAAAAGCCTTCAGCTGATCCAAAATGCTGCAGCCAGAGTTCTAATGAAAATTAAAAAGAGAGATCATATCTCGCCTATCCTGGCTTCTCTTCATTGGCTTCCTGTTAAATCAAGAATAGAATTTAAAATCCTCCTTCTCACATATAAAGCCTTAAATGGCCAAGCTCCATCTTATATCAGAGATCTGATTGTTCCTTATGTTCCTAACAGAGCACTTCGCTCTCAATCTGCAGGTTTACTAGTGGTTCCTAGAATTTCTAAAAGTAGAATGGGAGGCAGATCTTTTAGTTATCAGGCTCCTCTCCTGTGGAACCAACTACCAGTTTTAGTCCGTGAGGCAGACACCCTGTCTACTTTTAAGGCTAGGCTTAAAACTTTCCTTTTTGATAAAGCTTATAGTTAGAGTGGCTCAGGTTATCCTGAGCTATCTCTATAGTTATGCTGCTATAGGCTTAGACTTTTGGAGGACATAGGGACCCCCATTTCATCATTCTGCTTCATTCTCTCTCTGTTCTCCTATTCTGCAGAATCTCTTAGTTCAATCTCTAACCTTCTGCTCTCTCTGCTTTTCCTCAGAGTAGCTTTGCCTCGTCTGTTCCTGTTTGGCTGTGACGTCATCCTGGAAAGAAACATCAGCTGTGCTGCTTCTATCAACACCCTTGTTTATAGATGTTGGAGATCGGCCTGTTTTCCAGTGTGGTCCTGTTTCTCTGACCGTGACTGAGTGGATGTGCTTTCTTCGTCCTCTGGCATGGGAGCTGCCTTGGAGCTCGTCTGCCTGGCTGTGTGTTTCCTGGACGGGGCCGCCTTTTACAGCTGCTTTTTGTATCTCTGCTTCTGTCTCCTTGAACCCCAGTCGGCCTCGGCAGATGGCCGCTCACACTGAGCCTGGTTCTGCTGGAGGTTTCTTCCTGTTAAAAGGGAGTTTTTCCTCTCCACTGTCGCTACAAGCATGCTTAGTGTGGGGGATTGTATTTGAGTCAATGAGTCAGTGCAATCAACTGGTTTTCCTTGGATAGAAAACTTTGTATCAATTTGATCTGGTTGAACTGTAAAGTGCCTTGAGATGACATGTGTTGTGAATTTGGCGCTATATAAATAAACTGAATTGAATTGAATGTGGTAACCTACAGTTATCACCAATAGCTTATGTGGTAACCTACAGTTATCACCATTAGCTTATGTGGTAACCTACTGTTATCACCATTACCTTATATGGTAACCTACTGTTATCACCATTACCTCATATCGTAACCTACTGTTATCACCATTAGCTTATGTGGTAACCTACAGTTATCACCAATAGCTTATGTGGTAAGTTACTGTTATCAACATTAGCTTATGTGGTAACCTACAGTTATCACCAATAGCTTATGTGGTAACCTACAGTTATCACCATTAGCTTATGTGGTAACCTACAGTTATCACCATTAGCTTATGTGGTAACCTACAGTTATCACCATTAGCTTATGTGGTAACCTACTGTTATCACCATTACCTTATATGGTAACCTACTGTTATCACCATTACCTCATATCGTAACCTACTGTTATCACCATTAGCTTATGTGGTAACCTACAGTTATCACCAATAGCTTATGTGGTAAGTTACTGTTATCAACATTAGCTTATGTGGTAACCTACTGTGATCACCATTAGCTTATGTGGTAACCTACTGTTATCACCATTAGCTTATATGGTAACCTACTGTTATCACCATTACCTCATATGGTAACCTACTGTTATCACCATTAGCTTATGTGGTAACCTACTGTTATCAACATTACCTGATATGGTAACCTACTGTTATCACCATTAGCTTATGTGGTAACCTACTGTTATCACCATTAGCTTATATGGTAACCTACTGTTATCACCGTTACCTCATATCGTAACCTACTGTTATCACCATTAGCTTATGTGGTAACCTACTGTTATCAACATTACCTGATATGGTAACCTACTGTTATCAACATTACCTGATATGGTAACCTACTGTTATCACTATTAGCTTATGTGGTAACCTACAGTTATCACTATTAGCTTATGTGGTAACGTACAGTTATCACTATTAGCTTATGTGGTAACCTACAGTTATCACCAATAGCTTATGTGGTAACCTACAGTTATCACCATTAGCTTATGTGGTAACCTACTGTTATCACCATTACCTTATATGGTAACCTACTGTTATCAACATTACCTGATATGGTAACCTACTGTTATCACTATTAGCTTATGTGGTAACCTACAGTTATCACTATTAGCTTATGTGGTAACGTACAGTTATCACTATTAGCTTATGTGGTAACCTACAGTTATCACCAATAGCTTATGTGGTAACCTACAGTTATCACCATTAGCTTATGTGGTAACCTACTGTTATCACCATTACCTTATATGGTAACCTACTGTTATCACTATTAGCTTATGTGGTAACCTACAGTTATCACCAATAGCTTATGTGGTAAGTTACTGTTATCAACATTAGCTTATGTGGTAACCTACTGTTATCACCATTAGCTTATGTGGTAACCTACAGTTATCACCAATAGCTTATGTGGTAAGTTACGGTTATCAACATTAGCTTATGTGGTAACCTACAGTTATCACCAATAGCTTATGTGGTAAGTTACTGTTATCAACATTAGCTTATGTGGTAACCTACAGTTATCACCAATAGCTTATGTGGTAAGTTACTGTTATCACCATTACCTTATGTGGTAACCTACTGTTATCACCATTACCTTATGTGGTAACCTACTGTTATCACCATTACCTTATGTGGTAACCTACTGTTATCACCATTACCTTATGTGGTAACCTACTGTTATCACCATTACCTGATATGGTAGCCTACTGTTATCACCATTACCTGATATGGTAACCTACTGTTATCACCATTACCTGATATGGTAACCTACTGTTATCACCATTACCTTATGTGGTAACCTACTGTTATCACCATTACCTTATGTGGTAACCTACTGTTATCACCATTACCTTATGTGGTAACCTACTGTTATCACCATTAGCTTATGTGGAAACCTACTGTTATCAACATTAGCTTATGTGGTAACCTACTGTTATCAACATCAGCTTATGTGGTAACCTACTGTTATCACCATTAGCTTATGTGGTAACCTACTGTTATCAACATTAGCTTATGTGGTAACCTACTGTTATCAACATTAGCTTATGTGGTAACCTACTGTTATCACCATTAGCTTATGTGGTAACCTACTGTTATCAACATCAGCTTATGTGGTAACCTACTGTTATCACCATTAGCTTATGTGGTAACCTACTGTTATCAACATCAGCTTATGTGGTAACCTACTGTTATCACCATTAGCTTATGTGGTAACCTACAGTTATCACCAATAGCTTATGTGGTAAGTTACTGTTATCACCATTACCTTATGTGGTAACCTACTGTTATCACCATTACCTTATGTGGTAACCTACTGTTATCACCATTACCTGATATGGTAACCTACTGTTATCACCATTACCTGATATGGTAACCTACTGTTATCACCATTACCTGATATGGTAACCTACTGTTATCACCATTACCTTATGTGGTAACCTACTGTTATCACCATTACCTTATGTGGTAACCTACTGTTATCACCATTACCTTATGTGGTAACCTACTGTTATCACCATTAGCTTATGTGGTAACCTACTGTTATCACCATTACCTGATATGGTAACCTACTGTTATCACCATTACCTGATATGGTAACCTACTGTTATCACCATTACCTGATATGGTAACCTACTGTTATCACCATTACCTTATGTGGTAACCTACTGTTATCACCATTACCTTATGTGGTAACCTACTGTTATCACCATTAGCTTATGTGGTAACCTACTGTTATCACCATTACCTTATGTGGTAACCTACTGTTATCACCATTAGCTTATGTGGTGAGCTTTGGTTATATTTCATTAAGATTCTTTTAGGCTCTCATGGCCTTTATGTCTGTTTTTGATGAAAGTATGCAGACAGGAAATGGGATCAGATGATCGGGTTGGTATTACGACTGGCAGCCGTGACTCGAACCAGCACCTGTGCTGTACTGTAATAAACGCAGATCCAAGTCTGCAGCCGTTTTCCTTTGAACACTCTCAGCGTGGTTTAAAGCCGCTGACCTGGAAGTTGAACTTGGCCTGAAGCTCCTCAGGGTCTTTAGGTGTCCGCAGGTCTTCTAGACTCTTAGCCAGCGGGGCAGGTTGGCAGTCTGGTTCCTCCTGGCATCTGAAAATGTCCCCCAGGAGGTTGAGGTTGGAGAACCTTTCATTGACGGGGCTGGGAGGTGCAGTATGGCTCTCTGCACCCACACCAAAGTCATCTCCTTCCATTAGCTCCACCTCCTTTAGGGAGCGGTAGGGCTGGGGCCTGCAGACAGGGAGCGGAGGGAGTTTAGTCATTGCACTTTGGTTTCAAAAGTTTTACCAAAAAAGGACCATCGGCCTTTAAGCTCGAGGACAAGAGAGAAAAAGCAAAGGATGCCGAGTCCTGACTTAACGTGTTTTACAGCTAGAAATTAGTACAGATTTCACTGGGAAATAGGAAATAAATGGAAAATTCATAGAAAGAGATGCATACAGAGGTGACCAGTCAAAAGGCGCAGAGAAAAGAAAGCTGTCAGGGAAGCCAGATATGGACTCTTCGTCATATTGGAGCTCGTCTCCAGATGAATCCTCAGACAGAAACACGGTATAGTGACGAGTGGGACGGACAGAGCTAGAGCGGAGAGAGAAGACAGCATTTAAAAGACATCAGAGGTCAATGAAAGCTTAAAGAGAGGCAGGAAAGTTAGAAGAGAAGGATCCGGAACAATCAGTGTTAGACTGAGCTTAACAGAACATGCATGCATTCATTCATTTATCTGAGAAACATGGAAAACAATCACTGCTGTCACTGCTGTGAGCTAACTACAGCAATACAAATACCATCCCCACATTAAGGCCACACCCTGCTGCTATATATGAAACATGCTGGCCTCCATGGAGATGCAGAACTAGACCTTCCAGAACCTTCATGGTGTGGATGAAAAGCAGATCAGTTCATTGAACTCCTGCAGTGGGATTCACTAAAGCTGCAAATAACTGCCCTCATTATTATCAGAAGTGATTTTAAGATCAGGAACTTCTTAGACAGAAACCAGTGACCAATGAGAAAGGGGCCTTCAGCCACCGACACGGTGATGGAGCATCTGGTCATCTGGCTCCTGCAGGGCGACACTTTAGTTTCTGAACAGTCTGTAACATTGCAGTTAGCTTTATTATCTGGTGTTTATCTGCAGTTCATGTATTTTTTGACTCTGATCATTTCAGTGACTGTCACTTAAACTTCTGAAAGTATATTAATGTTATTTCTTTAAAAAAAGAAATGTTTCCGAGAAGGTTTCCTGAAAATTACAATTTGAAAAACTTCACTGTTGTCAAAAAATTTTGTTTCTCTTAAATCATATATTCATTTATGCTTTTTTACACACTATAAAAGTTTTCACTTTGTCTGTTTCACCTGCAAGGTCTCATAATTTGTAGACAAGACAAACCTTCTTCCCTAAATAAACCAAATTCTTTCATCAGGTTTATTCATAGCATGTTAATGTTTAACCGAAGTGTAATTTGCTTTGACTACTTTCTATTGTTGTAAGTAAGGAGGGATGAACGCTGCTCATGCAGAACAGGGCTGATTACCGTGCAATAAGGACCGTATGATGAACTGATCTCTCTTTGCACAGATATGAAAATAAAGTGCCGACTGAGTGAAATCCATTGATCTCCATTTAATTAACTGGAGTAAATAGTTGAATACTTTTTTCCCACTACACTCACCAAAAGGCAGAAGGTTAAAGATGAACAGCCATAAACCCAACAGGGAACAGAACACATGAGGAGAGTTCAGAAGAAAGATGGACTTACTGCTCACAGCTGCTCTCCAGACTCACATTACTGCTGGGCCTCTTCAGTAGTGTTGGAGGCTGGGCCTGCAGACACGACAGAGAAAAGATGACTCAGGCTTTCTTTCTCCAGCTTCATCGTGTGTGGAAGGACCAGAACTCCAAACACTCAAAGCATGGCTGGACCAGACAGGAGGGGAGGAGCTGAAGCTCTCACTGCTTCCAGTGGATGATTTTACAGAAAAGAAGCTAACAAAGCTCCCAGGAAGGGAGGCTGAAAGCAGGACAGGCTGATCGGATGTAGAGACGCAGAACAACAGAAGGTTGACATCTGAAAATGGAATATCTACGGTGCAGCCCTGACCAACGCTTCACCTGTCCAAAGTGCACAGTCACTGGCCGGTGGCCGTCCCATGTTCGCTCAGCTCCACCCCTCAGGACCGTGGCAGCGGGAAAAGCAAACTCTGCGGTGCTGTCGTCATCATTCCCTGCTGACCCAGGGGTGGCGAAGCCGTTCTCCCCCTGCTCCTGCAGGAGGAGAAAACATCGACACGCCATGTAACAGTCAGAAAAAACAAACTAGAGAGCAGCTTCCTGGATCATTTCTGTTTGAACGTCTGCAGATGTTACAGGTTCCAACCAACAAGGAACGACGTGAATTTAGCAGCAAAGTAGAGACCAGCAATCAAAGGAGATCTGCTGCTTTGGTTCCTGTCATGTTTTCTGTTCTGTTGGTTCAATAGACTCCAAATAAAGCCAACGTCTTTACAAACAGCTCCTCAAAGCTCCAACCATCGCAGCACAAGTTTCTACAGGTTTTAGATCATTGTGCAAAAATGAAGCATTTAAAAACAGAAAAGGAGCAGAAACTGAATCTAAAGTTGGAACCTTGTCTGCTAGTTTAACCTCTTTAAGCCCAGAGGGGCTCAGGAGCAAATTCCACCTGAAATTAGGGATGTGAAGTTCAGCTCCCAAACTATAAATTAGAAAGACAATTGTTTGTATCTGTGTGATAGAAAGGCATTGAGGAATATTTATCAGGTAGAACCACTATTCTAAACATCACCATGTCTGATTTATAGGTGATTAAACATATAAAAAATATTTTATCTCGCCAATTTTTTTTCTAAAAGAAACTCTGCAAAACACCATAAAGCCCATTAGAAACTCTGGATGAACCCTCAGGCTTTATAGATCCACATCTTAACTAGAACTGAAGCTAATTTGGACTGAATCAGTTGAAGCATGTTTGTTTAGTGGGCAGAGTGCTAGGAGGAAATGGGATAATGGCACAGAGCCAAAAGTGCAAAAATGCATTTTTCTCTTCATAAAAGGGAATCTGGTCAGACAAATATACTGATTTCCATTATTGGAGACCTTCTGCATAAAGCAAAGCCTTTGCCCCTTAGATTTAATTATTGATTCATTAAAATGTATCAATAATTCCACCAGACTGAATAGAAAATAAGAATAACAGAGCAGCTTATGGAGCGCATGGCGGTTCCATCACCTGAAATGGTCTCACAATGACCTCTGACCCCTCCTTGGAAAGGTCTGAGCCTCTAGTTTCCAATGATGGTGGCCAATAGGGGGCGGGGCTAAAAATGAATACCTGCTGTTGCATTACTCCCACAGAGTCACACACGTCAGGTGGAATTTTAAATCTCATTTCATTTTTTTTTTTATTTGAAACATGTTTTAGAAATTTTAAAGCCCCATTGAAAGGCGTATGGATGAAACACCATGTAACAGCGTTTTGGTCATTTCTATAATTAGATAAACATCAGCTGGTGTCAGCTGGGCGGGGTACCGGCATGCCGGGCTTACAGGGTTTAATGTTTATGATATCGAACACAGACGGAGAATCATTCCAACCCAGCAGATCAGTAAAGTTACTCACCTTCTGTTTCAACCGGCTTTTGACCTCTTTGATGCGCATCTTGGCGTGGTCCTTTGCCTGTTAAACAAACACAGCCGCGTCGTCAGGAGGAGCAGCGGTAGGGGAGGAGTTACACCATCAGCAGTCTTTGCACCTTCCACATTAAAACAAAGCTATGGACGGACACTTTGGTGCTTACAAACTTGTAGACGGTCTTCATGGCTGGGTTGGCTTTGGTCTTCACGGTCTGAAAAATAGCTCCGCCCCCTTTCTGTTTGAAAACATTACAGAGTTAGAGGTGGAGATGACAGTTCTCACTCATTAGATGGAAACAAAGCTGTTCTGACTGTAGAGCGGATGGTCGCCTCCACAAAGCTAACAGTCTCAAAAGCCATAAAATCCATAATTACATCATCGACTCTAACCCAACCTGCAGCGTTTGCTTCATTCACTGCTACATTTCTACAGAGTATAAGATACTAGAATGAACCTCTAGTAGGAGTTTGCCCTGCAACTGAAGGGTTGTAGGTTCAAGCCCCCGCTACAGCTTCACCCGCCATGCCTACTGATAGGAGTGAGCCCCAGAGCAGCTGTGGCTAAAGCTGAGTAGTTCACCACCATCAGGGAGTGTCTGAATATAGGTCAGGTCTCCTGGTATCTAAGTACAGACTGTTTACATCCATGAAGCTGATAAAATTTTATTGCTTTTGTTTTTATTCCTAAACATCTGTTATGGGACCCTGCAGAGCTGATGTTGATCACAGCATCAGGGTGTCTGCATGAAGCACTTCAACCAGAGAACATTTCTCTGTCATCTGCTTTTTGTTCTAGAACATAACATCCATCCATCCATTTTCCGTCACCCTTTCTACTGGTGAGAGGCGGGGTCCACCTTGCACAGGTCAGCAGTCCATCGCAGGCCAGAACAGAACATTATGGAGTAAATTCCTGCATAGAATCCAAAGTTTGCGTTCCTGCTGTAGCTGTTCACCAGTTTAGCTGCTATCTGCCGATAGAAACACCAGAGAAGAGTTGAAATGGATTCTCACCTTCACAGTGAGGAGCCACTGGTGGTAGGTCCGGTCACTGCCTGTGGGGGGGGGGGGGGGGGGGGGGGGGGGGGGGGGGCAGAAACCTCCATGTCAGTATGTGGTAAAATGAGAAAAACCTTTTGTCTCCATGTTTCTGTTCTCCCTGTGATTCCTAATGAGGTCGAGCTTTAATGGTTAAACTTTAACCACATTGAAACCAGCTTGATGTAATCACTTCATCCCAGTACCGGCTCGCACTTCATCAGAGTATTCGCTAGCACTCCGTCCCAGTGTCCGCCCGCACTCCCTCCCAGTATCCGCACGCACTCCGTCCCAGTATCCGCCATCAATCCATTGCAGCATCCGCGCCCACACTCCGTCCCAGTGTCCGCCCGCACTCCGTCCCAGTATCCGCATGCACTCCGTCCCAGTCCGCCATCAATCCATTGCAGCATCCGCGCCCACACTCCGTCCCAGTGTCCGCACGCACTCCGTCCCAGTGTCCGCACGCACTCCGTCCCAGGATCCGCACGCACTCCGTCCCAGGATCCGCACGCACTCCGTCCCAGTATCTGCACGCACTCCGTCCCAGTATCCGCCATCAATCCATTGCAGCATCCGCGCCCACACACCGTCCCAGTATCCGCCCGCACTCCGTCCCAGTGTCCGCACGCACTCCGTCCCAGTCCGCCATCAATCCATTGCAGCATCCGCGCCCACACTCCGTCCCAGTGTCCGCCCACACTCCGTCCCAGTGTCCGCACGCACTCCGTCCCAGTGTCCGCACGCACTCCGTCCCAGTGTCCGCACGCACTCCGTCCCAGTGTCCGCCCGCACTCCGTCCCAGTGTCCGCACGCACTCCGTCCCAGTGTCCGCACGCACTCCGTCCCAGTGTCCGCACGCACTCCGTCCCAGTGTCCGCACGCACTCCGTCCCAGTGTCCGCACGCACTCCGTCCCAGTGTCCGCACGCACTCCGTCCCAGTGTCCGCCCGCACTCCGTCCCAGTGTCCGCACGCACTCCGTCCCAGTGTCCGCACGCACTCCGTCCCAGTGTCCGCACGCACTCCGTCCCAGTGTCCGCACGCACTCCGTCCCAGTGTCCGCACGCACTCCGTCCCAGTGTCCGCACGCACTCCGTCCCAGTGTCCGCACGCACTCCGTCCCAGTGTCCGCCCGCACTCCGTCCCAGTGTCCGCACGCACTCCGTCCCAGTGTCCGCCCGCACTCCGTCCCAGTGTCCGCCCGCACTCCGTCCCAGTGTCCGCCCGCACTCCGTCCCAGTGTCCGCCCGCACTTCGTCCCAGTGTCCGCACGCACTCCGTCCCAGTCCGCCATCAATCCATTGCAGCATCCGCGCCCACACACCGTCCCAGTGTCCGCCCGCACTCCCTCCCAGTGTCCGCACGCACTCCGTCCCAGTGTCCGCACGCACTCCGTCCCAGTGTCCGCACGCACTCCGTCCCAGTGTCCGCACTCACTCCGTCCCAGTATCCGCCCGCACTCCATGCGAGTATCCGCCCGCACTCCGTCCCAGTATCCGCCCGCACTCCGTCTCAGTATCCGCCCGCACTCCGTCCCAGTATCCGCCCGCACTCCGTCTCAGTATCCGCCCGCACTCCGTCCCAGTATCCGCCCGCACTCCGTCCCAGTATCCGCCCGCACTCCGTCCCAGTATCCGCACTCACTCCGTCCCAGTATCCGCACGCACTCCGTCCCAGTATCCGCACTCACTCCGTCCCAGTATCCGCACTCACTCCGTCCCAGTATCCGCACTCATTCCGTCCCAGTATCCGCCCCCACTCCGTCCCAGTATCCGCCCACACTCCGTCTCAGTATCCGCCCCCACTCCGTCCCAGTATCCGCCCGCACTCCGTCCCAGTATCCGCCCGCACTCCGTCTCAGTATCCGCACTCACTCCGTCCCAGTATCCGCACTCACTCCGTCCCAGTATCCGCACGCACTCCGTCCCAGGATCCGCACGCACTCCGTCTCAGTATCCGCACTCACTCCGTCCCAGTATCCGCACTCACTCCGTCCCAGTATCCGCACTCACTCCGTCCCAGTATCCGCCCGCACTCCGTCTCAGTATCCGCCCCCACTCCGTCCCAGTATCCGCCCGCACTCCGTCCCAGTATCCGCCCGCACTCCGTCTCAGTATCCGCACTCACTCCGTCCCAGTATCCGCACTCACTCCGTCCCAGTATCCGCACTCACTCCGTCCCAGTATCCGCACTCACTCCGTCCCAGTATCCGCACTCATTCCGTCCCAGTATCCGCCCCCACTCCGTCCCAGTATCCGCCCCCACTCCGTCCCAGTATCCGCCCGCACTCCGTCCCAGTATCCGCCCGCACTCCGTCCCAGTATCCGCCCGAACTCCGTCTCAGTATCCGCACTCACTCCGTCCAAGTATCCGCACTCACTCTGTCCCAGTATCCGCACTCATTCCGTCCCAGTATCCGCCCGCACTCCGTCTCAGTATCCGCCCCCACTCCGTCCCAGTATCCGCCCCCACTCCGTCCCAGTATCCGCCCCCACTCCGTCCCAGTATCCGCCCCCACTCCGTCCCAGTATCCGCCCGCACTCCGTCTCAGTATCCGCCCCCACTCCGTCTCAGTATCTGCCCGCACTCCGTCCCAGTATCCGCCCGCACTCCGTCTCAGTATCCGCCCGCACTCCGTCTCAGTATCTGCCCGCACTCCGTGTCAGTATCTGCCCGCACTCTGTCCCAGTATCCGCCCGCACTCCGTCTCAGTATCCGCCCGCACTCCGTCTCAGTATCCGCCCGCACTCCGTCCCAGTATCCGCCCCCACTCCGTCCCAGTATCCGCACTCACTCCGTCCCAGTATCCGCCCCCACTCCGTCTCAGTATCTGCCCGCACTCCGTCCCAGTATCCGCCCGCACTCCGTCTCAGTATCCGCCCGCACTCCGTCTCAGTATCTGCCCGCACTCCGTGTCAGTATCTGCCCGCACTCTGTCCCAGTATCCGCCCGCACTCCGTCCCAGTATCCGCACTCCGTCCCAGTATCCGCCGCACTCTGTCCCAGTATCCGCATGCACTCCGTCCCAGTATCCGCCATCACTCCGTCCCAGTATCCGCATGCACTGGGCCCCAGTATCTGCTCACGCTTCCTGGAAACATCCATTTCTGTCATGGTGGACATGTTTGGGATAATCTGGATCAGCGTGTCTCAGCCACCGCTAATATCCACCCCAGGTACTGATTGGTCACCCACCCCCCCTCCCATAGTGGCGGAGGAAACAGTGAGTAAAGCCCAGCTCTGTTAGGCTCCACTGGTGGCTCACCTGCGTACTCCCCCATGTTAATCTCCTCCTCAAAGATGTCATTGAAACCCTCCCCTGAGTTGAGCAGGTCCAAGCGGCCATCAATAAACTGCATCAGAAACAGAAAGATGGCGTCAGCCTGTGCGCCCGGTTCACTGGAGCAGCTGGAGCTACTGGTGCGTACCTGTTTGAACAGCTGCAGCTGGATGGCATTCTGGAGAAACTGTCTCATGGCACTGGATCGATGGCTGATGAATGTCTCCTCACTGAACGTGATTGGCTCCCCCTAAAAAGCAGCTCAGACTTAAACTTGGTTTGCCAAGCTGATGTCTAAAGAAAAAGGCAACGCCAGCCCATGGGAAATTACAATTCTGATCCCTTTTAATTTATGTAGAAAATCACAGCAATCAACTTTACTCTGTGATCACAAAACATTTGTTGTCTGGGCCGGAAAAAGAAGTGCTGAAAGACGACGAGCTAGTTTGACTGCAAGCTGTAACGTTAATGTTGAAGCTCCATAACAAACTGACCACTTCGATCTGCAGGGCGTTCCTGTAGCTGCCAAACAGAGACGCCTGACTCTTCAGGAAGGCTCGAGCCACACCGTCACCTGTTGTCGTTGAAACCTTCTTTAGACGACTCTTTAAGGATGAAACCTGCAGACCAGAAAGTTCATTAGTGCACCATTTTCACACTGACCTCTAAGACTGACTCTATGCCAGGCTGACCCTATCCCAGGAACCCAAGCTTATCCTATAACAGACTGACCCTATGCCAGGCCCCCAGGCTGACGCTATGCCAAGGCGCCAGGCTGACCCTATGGCAGGCTGACCCTATGCCAGACTGACCCTATGCCAGGCCCCCAGGCTGACCCTATGGCAGGTTGACCCAATGCCAGGCCCTCAGGCTGACCCTATGTTAGGTTGACCCATGCCAGGCTGACCCTATGTCAGGCCCAGAGGCTAGGCTGACCCAATGTCAGGCTGACCCTATGCCAAGCTAATCCTATGCTAGGCTGACCTAATGCCAAGCTGACCCAGTGCCAGCCTGACTGAATGCCAGGCTGACCCTATGCCAGGCCCCCAGGCTGGGCCTATGCCAGGCTGACTCTATAGCAGGCCTCTAGGCTGAACCTATGCCAGGCCCCCAGCCTGGCATAGGTTGGGGGCCTGGCCCTATGCCAGGCTGACGGTATGCCAGGCTGACGGTATGCCAGGCCCCCAGGCTGACCCTATGCCATGCCCTCAGGGTTAATGAGAACAGTTCTAAACTGTTAAAAGTATAGAACCGTTAAAACAAGTGTTGTCTTTGACAATGTTGATGAGATTATTTTGTTGACGCTACTTTTTTATGACAAGAACTGACAAGCTTAATGTGGATCTTTGATGATGAAAACATGACAAGTCATGGGTGTGAGTTTTCATTGACTAGACGAGGCTAAATAAAAATGTCTGTCGGACGTTTATGTCTTGTTCTGCTCTGACTTCCCTGGAACTCCAGGAGATAATAATGCTAGATTATCATTTAATTTATAGGACAAAAACATGATGTGATGAACAATTAATTTAATATGACATCATTAAAACTCAGCATCAATCCCAAGTTTCTGCCAAAACATTTTCTTTTTGTTGTGGATCTTTGTAATCAGGATAATTAGGATCATACAACATTGGTTTGTTCTCTTGGTTTGTTCATCTCTTCACCCATGCCTGAGATAAGAAGTTTGTTTTGAAGTCATCAGATGCTAGAAGCTGCTGTGACTGGATTTTATTAAACTTTAAACCTCTCTGTATAAAATAAATATTTTAAAACATTAAACAGTCTCAGATCTGTTGTCACCATATTTAAATTTGACAAACCAGATGTTGTCTACATTAGTTTTCCTGTTTGGCGCGATTGCAATTGCAATTACGGATCTTGACCTGGCTGCCTTCTATCGGCCCGAAGCAACGTACGTGAGTGGCGCGAGGTGGGCGGAGCAGAGACGGAGGATGTGGAATCTGAGGGTCAGAGTCTGCGCTTTACCCTCCACTCTGATGGTTCGCTCTCAGCAGCATGACTCCTCCTGCTCTCGCTACTTAATAAACTATATGTGGCTGATCATCCTCTGCCAAGTGTAAAAAATCCCTTTGTCTAACTATCAACATTTTATGTCTTCCAGCTCACAAGAGGTGATACTAAACATTCTGTAATTTCTACCACAATAAATCCCTAAATTATATCCAAAGCAAATATTTCATTGAATTGTTTATTTTTGGATAAACATCCAGATGAAAAGGTTCATAGATCTTTGAATATTTCTCTCTCATTGTACTCGTTTATATCTATTTGAATATTTAAAAATTTTAGTTAAATGTAGGTCTGGTTGCCATGCCCTTATTTAGCAATGATGTAGGTTCTCTCTGTATTTTTTTTATATCATATCCCTGTGAGTATAAATCTACTTTGACCCCTGAGCAGCAGTATATGAGGCGCAAACTGAAGAAATAAAGTTAAAATCACCAAAGTAGAAAGAAGAATGTTTTTGTTCTTTGCTTTTTTTGGATTAATGTAGATTGTATTGATCTGTGTGTAATGCATAATTCACAGCAGACCAGGAAGTGTTTGCTTTGGGATGGAAACCTTGGATGTCTAAAATCATTCCTTTATAGACATTTTGTTAGCTTGTCTGTCTGCAATATTAACCAAGAGGATGTGTTGAACTAGATCTGCCATATTAACCAAGAGGATGTGTTGAACTAGATCTGCTATATTAACCAAGAGGATGTGTTGAACTAGATCTGCTATATTAACCAAGAGGATGTGTTGAACTAGATCTGCTATATTAACCAAGAGGATGTGTTGAACTAGATCTGCTATATTAACCAAGAGGATGTGTTGAACTAGATCTGCTATATTAACCAAGAGGATGTGTTGAACTAGATCTGCTATATTAACCAAGAGGATGTGTTGAACTAGATCTGCTATATTAACCAAGAGGATGTGTTGAACTAGATCTGCTATATTAACCCAGAGGATGTGTTGAACTAGATCTGCTATATAAACCAAGAGGATGTGTTGAACTAGATCTGCTATATTAACCAAGAGGATGTGTTGAACTAGATCTGCTATATTAACCCAGAGGATGTGTTGAACTAGATCTGCTATATTAACCATGAGGATGTGTTGAACTAGATCTGCTATATTAACCAAAAGGATGTGTTGAACTAGATCTGCTATATTAACCTAGAGGATGTGTTGAACTAGATCTGCTATATTAACCATGAGGATGTGTTGAACTAGATCTGCTATATTAACCCAGAGGATGTGTTGAACTAGATCTGCTATATTAACCCAGAGGATGTGTTGAACTAGATCTGCTATATTAACCAAGAGGATGTGTTGAACTAGATCTGCTATATTAACCTAGAGGATGTGTTGAACTAGATCTGCTATATTAACCTAGAGGATGTGTTGAACTAGATCTGCTATATTAACCCAGAGGATGTGTTGAACTAGATCTGCTATATTAACCATGAGGATGTGTTGAACTAGATCTGCTATATTAACCAAGAGGATGTGTTGAACTAGATCTGCTATATTAACCTAGAGGATGTGTTGAATAGATTGCTATTATTAACCAAAGGGGTGTGTTGAATAGACTGTTTATTAACCCAGAGGATGTGTTGAAATAAAATCTGCTATATTAAACCCAAAAGGATGTGTTGAAAAATGTTGTATTTTTAACCAAGGGAGGGGTTGAATAGATTGCTATATTAACCCCCGGGTGTGTTTTTAACTAAAATTGCTTTTATTAACCAAAAAAGGAAAGTGTTTTAACAGATTGCTTTTATTAACCTGAGGTTTTTTGAAAATTTGGAAAATTTCTATAATTTTAAACCCCCAGGATGGGGTTGAACTAGATTTTGTATTTTTAACCAATTTAGGATGTGTTGAACTAGATCTGCTATATTAACCCCCAAAGGGTGTTTGAACTAGATCTGTATATTAAAATTTTGGGGGGTTGTGTTGAACTAGATTGCTTATTAAACCCTGAGGGTGTGTTGAAAATAGATCTTTCTATTATTAAAACCCCAAAAAGGATGTGTTGAAAATAGATCTGCTATATTAACCTAGAGGATGTGTTGAACTAGATCTGCTATATTAACCATGAGGATGTGTTGAACTAGATCTGCTATATTAACCAAGAGGATGTGTTGAACTAGATCTGCTATATTAACCTAGAGGATGTGTTGAACTAGATCTGCTATATTAACCAAGAGGATGTGTTGAACTAGATCTGCTATATTAACCCAGAGGATGTGTTGAACTAGATCTGCTATATTAACCAAGAGGATGTGTTGAACTAGATCTGCTATATTAACCCAGAGGATGTGTTGAACTAGATCTGCTATATTAACCAAGAGGATGTGTTGAACTAGATCTGCTATATTAACCAAGAGGATGTGTTGAACTAGATCTGCTATATTAACCATGAGGATGTGTTGAACTAGATCTGCTATATTAACCAAGAGGATGTGTTGAACTAGATCTGCTATATTAACCTAGAGGATGTGTTGAACTAGATCTGCTATATAAACCAAGAGGATGTGTTGAACTAGATCTGCTATATTAACCAAGAGGATGTGTTGAACTAGATCTGCTATATTAACCCAGAGGATGTGTTGAACTAGATCTGCTATATTAACCAAGAGGATGTGTTGAACTAGATCTGCTATATTAACCAAGAGGATGTGTTGAACTAGATCTGCTATATTAACCAAGAGGATGTGTTGAACTAGATCTGCTATATTAACCAAGAGGATGTGTTGAACTAGATCTGCTATATTAACCAAGAGGATGTGTTGAACTAGATCTGCTATATAACCAAGAGGATGTGTTGAACTAGATCTGCTATATTAACCAAGAGGATGTGTTGAACTAGATCTGCTATATAAACCAAGAGGATGTGTTGAACTAGATCTGCTATATTAACCAAGAGGATGTGTTGAACTAGATCTGCTATATTAACCAAGAGGATGTGTTGAACTAGATCTGCTATATAAACCAAGAGGATGTGTTGAACTAGATCTGCTATATTAACCAAGAGGATGTGTTGAACTAGATCTGCTATATTAACCAAGAGGATGTGTTGAACTAGATCTGCTATATTAACCAAGAGGATGTGTTGAACTAGATCTGCTATATTAACCAAGAGGATGTGTTGAACTAGATCTGCTATATTAACCCAGAGGATGTGTTGAACTAGATCTGCTATATTAACCAAGAGGATGTGTTGAACTAGATCTGCTATATTAACCAAGAGGATGTGTTGAACTAGATCTGCTATATTAACCAAGAGGATGTGTTGAACTAGATCTGCTATATTAACCAAGAGGATGTGTTGAACTAGATCTGCTATATTAACCAGAGGATGTGTTGAACTAGATCTGCTATATTAACCAAGAGGATGTGTTGAACTAGATCTGCTATATTAACCCAAGAGGATGTGTTGAACTAGATCTGCTATATTAACCTAGAGGATGTGTTGAACTAGATCTGCTATATTAACCTAGAGGATGTGTTGAACTAGATCTGCTATATTAACCCAGAGGATGTGTTGAACTAGATCTGCTATATTAACCATGAGGATGTGTTGAACTAGATCTGCTATATTAACCAAGAGGATGTGTTGAACTAGATCTGCTATATTAACCTAGAGGATGTGTTGAACTAGATCTGCTATATTAACCAAGAGGATGTGTTGAACTAGATCTGCTATATTAACCCAGAGGATGTGTTGAACTAGATCTGCTATATAAACCAAGAGGATGTGTTGAACTAGATCTGCTATATTAACCAAGAGGATGTGTTGAACTAGATCTGCTATATTAACCATGAGGATGTGTTGAACTAGATCTGCTATATTAACCAAAAGGATGTGTTGAACTAGATCTGCTATATTAACCATGAGGATGTGTTGAACTAGATCTGCTATATTAACCATGAGGATGTGTTGAACTAGATCTGCTATATTAACCAAAAGGATGTGTTGAACTAGATCTGCTATATTAACCAAGAGGATGTGTTGAACTAGATCTGCTATATTAACCTAGAGGATGTGTTGAACTAGATCTGCTATATTAACCAAGAGGATGTGTTGAACTAGATCTGCTATATTAACCCAGAGGATGTGTTGAACTAGATCTGCTATATAAACCAAGAGGATGTGTTGAACTAGATCTGCTATATTAACCCAGAGGATGTGTTGAACTAGATCTGCTATATTAACCATGAGGATGTGTTGAACTAGATCTGCTATATTAACCAAAAGGATGTGTTGAACTAGATCTGCTATATTAACCTAGAGGATGTGTTGAACTAGATCTGCTATATTAACCATGAGGATGTGTTGAACTAGATCTGCTATATTAACCATGAGGATGTGTTGAACTAGATCTGCTATATTAACCAAAAGGATGTGTTGAACTAGATCTGCTATATTAACCTAGAGGATGTGTTGAACTAGATCTGCTATATTAACCATGAGGATGTGTTGAACTAGATCTGCTATATTAACCAAAAGGATGTGTTGAACTAGATCTGCTATATTAACCTAGAGGATGTGTTGAACTAGATCTGCTATATTAACCATGAGGATGTGTTGAACTAGATCTGCTATATTAACCAAGAGGATGTGTTGAACTAGATCTGCTATATTAACCAAGAGGATGTGTTGAACTAGATCTGCTATATTAACCCAGAGGATGTGTTGAACTAGATCTGCTATATTAACCATGAGGATGTGTTGAACTAGATCTGCTATATTAACCAAAAGGATGTGTTGAACTAGATCTGCTATATTAACCTAGAGGATGTGTTGAACTAGATCTGCTATATTAACCATGAGGATGTGTTGAACTAGATCTGCTATATTAACCCAGAGGATGTGTTGAACTAGATCTGCTATATTAACCCAGAGGATGTGTTGAACTAGATCTGCTATATTAACCAAGAGGATGTGTTGAAAGATTGCATATTAACCCAGAGGATGTGTTAACTAGATCTGTATTTTTAACTAGAAAGGGTGTGTTGAACTAATTTGTATATTAAACCCCGAGGATGTGGTTTAACTAGGGTCTGCTATATTAACCATGGGGTGTGTTGGGAATGATTGCTATATTTAAACCAAAGGGATTTTTGTTGAATAGGGTTGCTATATTAAATTTGAGGATGTGTTGGGAATAGATCTGCTATATTAACCAAAAGGAGTGTTGAATAGATCTGCCCATATTAACCCCGAGGATGTGGGTTTAACTAGATTGCTATATTAAAAACCCCGAGGATGTGTTTAACTAGATCTGCTTTTAAATTAAAAAAGAAAGGTTTTGTTTTAACTAGATCTGCTATATTAAAACCCAAAAGGGGTGGTTTTTGGGAATAGGGTCTGTATAATTTAAAACCAAAGAGGATGTGTTGAAAAAGAATTGCTAAAATTAACCTTGGGGGATTTTTGTTGAAAATAGATCTGCTATATAAACCAAGAGGATGTGTTGAACTAGATCTGCTATATTAACCATGAGGATGTGTTGAACTAGATCTGCTATATTAACCCAGAGGATGTGTTGAACTAGATCTGCTATATTAACCCAGAGGATGTGTTGAACTAGATCTGCTATATTAACCAAGAGGATGTGTTGAACTAGATCTGCTATATAAACCAAGAGGATGTGTTGAACTAGATCTGCTATATTAACCCAGAGGATGTGTTGAACTAGATCTGCTATATTAACCAAGAGGATGTGTTGAACTAGATCTGCTATATAAACCAAGAGGATGTGTTGAACTAGATCTGCTATATTAACCAAGAGGATGTGTTGAACTAGATCTGCTATATAAACCAAGAGGATGTGTTGAACTAGATCTGCTATATTAACCCAGAGGATGTGTTGAACTAGATCTGCTATATTAACCCAGAGGATGTGTTGAACTAGATCTGCTATATAAACCAAGAGGATGTGTTGAACTAGATCTGCTATATTAACCCAGAGGATGTGTTGAACTAGATCTGCTATATAAACCAAGAGGATGTGTTGAACTAGATCTGCTATATTAACCAAGAGGATGTGTTGAACTAGATCTGCTATATTAACCCAGAGGATGTGTTGAACTAGATCTGCTATATTAACCAAGAGGATGTGTTGAACTAGATCTGCTATATTAACCCAGAGGATGTGTTGAACTAGATCTGCTATATAAACCAAGAGGATGTGTTGAACTAGATCTGCTATATTAACCAAGAGGATGTGTTGAACTAGATCTGCCATATTAACCAAGAGGATGTGTTGAACTAGATCTGCTATATTAACCAAGAGGATGTGTTGAACTAGATCTGCCATATTAACCAAGAGGATGTGTTGAACTAGATCTGCTATATTAACCAGGAGGATGTGTTGAACTAGATCTGCCATATTAACCAAGAGGATGTGTTGAACTAGATCTGCGATATTAACCTAGAGGATGTGTTGAACTAGATCTGCTATATTAACCAAGAGGATGTGTTGATCTAGATCTGCTATATTAACCAAGAGGATGTGTTGATCTAGATCTGCTATATTAACCAAGAGGATGTGTTGATCTAGATCTGCTATATTAACCCAGAGGATGTGTTGAACTAGATCTGCTATATTAACCCAGAGGATGTGTTGAACTAGATCTGCTATATTAACCCAGAGGATGTGTTGAACTAGATCTGCGATATTAACCTAGAGGATGTGTTGAACTAGATCTGCTATATTAACCAAGAGGATGTGTTGATCTAGATCTGCTATATTAACCAAGAGGATGTGTTGATCTAGATCTGCTATATTAACCAAGAGGATGTGTTGATCTAGATCTGCTATATTAACCAAGAGGATGTGTTGATCTAGATCTGCTATATTAACCAAGAGGATGTGTTGATCTAGATCTGCTATATTAACCAAGAGGATGTGTTGATCTAGATCTGCTATATTAACCCAGAGGATGTGTTGAACTAGATCTGCTATATTAACCCAGAGGATGTGTTGAACTAGATCTGCTATATTAACCCAGAGGATGTGTTGAACTAGATCTGCGATATTAACCTAGAGGATGTGTTGAACTAGATCTGCTATATTAACCAAGAGGATGTGTTGATCTAGATCTGCTATATTAACCAAGAGGATGTGTTGATCTAGATCTGCTATATTAACCAAGAGGATGTGTTGATCTAGATCTGCTATATTAACCAAGAGGATGTGTTGATCTAGATCTGCTATATTAACCAAGAGGATGTGTTGATCTAGATCTGCTATATTAACCAAGAGGATGTGTTGATCTAGATCTGCTATATTAACCAAGAGGATGTGTTGATCTAGATCTGCTATATTAACCAAGAGGATGTGTTGATCTAGATCTGCTATATTAACCAAGAGGATGTGTTGATCTAGATCTGCTATTTTCACGGCTTCTCTGGGACACTTTTTTATAAAGTAGGTCATTCATTCATTAAACAGTTTATCTGAATTCTATAAACCAAAGTTTTCTGCCCAACAGCAATGATGATCTGCACAGCAGCATTCTATACCCAGCTATTGTAGCATCTAGGATAGAGCTGTCAGTCTGGGAAAGAATCTGGCTTTTATTGAAATTCTAAAAGTTAACTGTTTAATGAAGTGAAAATTTTAACTAAACACGTCATAATGACTAAAATGTGAGTAAGCTAACAATAGTTTACGTCCTGAAGATGAAAACTAAGACTAAATCTAAGATGGCTGTCAGAAACAACACTGCTTTAAACCAAATAGAAAACCCAGTGGCTTCCAGGAGCCTCTCACCACGTCATTGGGAAGGCTTTGAAGGTCATCATAGGGGGATTCCAGGGTGTTGGTGTCAACGTTCAAGAGCACCACATCATCCAAAGCCATCCCTTGAACTTTCTAGACCCATTGGAGAGCAAAGAGGATTTAAATCAGTGGCGTGATGTAAGCTGCGTTCAGAGAGACTCTGATGGCCGGCCTACCTCCATCAGGCTGGAATGAACTCCTATGAGGAAAGGCATTGGGGCGCTGAGGGGAAACAAACCCAAGGTTAGACTTTAGGCTGCTAAGTATAGCACTAGCAACACTTTAAAACAGACACTGGACCAAGCCACTATTCACACTGCAAAAAAACATGTAGAAATAAGTTAAAATTTCTTAAATAAGGTGGATTTACCCTTAATTTGAGCAGGTAAATTAGATGACATGTATTAGTATTTTTAATCTTAAAATAATAATACATTAGATAATATGCACTTGGAATAAGACAATGAAACTGTTTCTTATTTCAAATGTAAATGGTCTTGTTCCAATTGTGTCTCACTTAACTCCTCAATTCAAGAAAAAATGCACTAATTTTCAGAAAAAAACGACTTAGATATATTTTTTTGTGCTTCAACAGAACTTTGCTCCTTTCTTGCCCTGAAAATGACTCCTAAAAACAGGAGTTTGAGCATCGGTTTATATCGACAGGATGCTTACGAACTCATTTAATCTGCTGGCTTCAGAGGTCAGTACCAACATGTTCATGTTCATGCAGAGAATAAACCAAACACCAAATAGGATCCATAAGACTGAGATATTAAAACAATCAATAGCAGTAAACTGGTTCAGTTTGGATTTACAGTAAAGAAGGTGTTTATGTGACCATGGAGCAGGAAATGAGGTCATTTTATGTTCTGGTTACAGTCTGTCTGGAGAACACCTCCTGGACCCTGAATGTCACCACAGCAGCCCTTCACCGCTGATGTCTACAGACATTTTAACCTCTAATAGTTAGGGATTGGTAACATGGTTTAAAAATTTAATCACAGATTTGTTCCTACTAAATCTAATTAATCAGTTTTTGTTCTCTCTAAAGTTTCCTAATGAAAATGACTTTGATCATCTCATCTGGGAGGTGACGTCAATCTAAAGAGGAACAAAAATTAAGCTGCTAAAACCCGTTGGTTTCACAGCAAACTATTAAAAGATTACAAATATATCACAGACGACTAGCGGACCTAGAACGAGCTCGCTGGGAGCTAGTTTGTCAGATATGAGGAAGAAATCAACGTGATGATCTGGAGTTACTCTATTGAAGGACGAGGGTTATATCAGTGGAAAAATAACCGATTCATCAGAAACAAAATATTAGATGAATTGGATTAAAGCCTGAGGGGCAGCTAACAGTTGGAAGGATCTAGTTGTTCAATTCAGTGTATTTCTATAGCTCCAATTCACATCCTGTCATCTCAGGTCACTTTCCAGGTCAACCAGATCATCCAGTCAGATTGATTCAAAGTTTTCTATCTAAGGAAAACCAGCTGATTGCATCGACTCATTGACTCTTCAGCAATCCCTCACACTAAGCATGCTTGTAGCGACAGTGGAGAGGAAAAACTCCCTTTGAACAGGAAGAAACCTCCAGCAGAACCAGGCTCAGTGTGAGCGGCCATCTGCCGAGGCAGACATAGAATAAAAAACTGTCCAAAGCAGGCCATGTCTCCATGTGTATGGAGAGCCATTTCAACCAAAATTAAATAAATAATGAGTAAAATAATTTCATTATTTGTCATTTATTCCTTTATCCATTTACCCATTTTTCATTAATCTAATTTTCATTTAACCACTTTTCAATTTCCCTTTTTCATTAAGCCAATTTTTTTATTTATTTATTTTTCAGATTATCTATTCCTCAATTTCTGTTTTATCTATTTTTCATTTATCTATTTTTCATTTGTCCATTTTTCATTTATCCCTTTATTTATTTACCCATTTTTCATTAATCTATTTTTTAATTTAACCATTTTTCAATTTCCTTTTTCCATTAACTATTAGTTCGTCTAATAACAAGGGATGGAAATGTGGATTTTGGACTGATGTGTTTGTATGGGCATGTATATGTTCATTTAGAGGTGTGCATGGAGACGTATATATTTTTAATATAATTCTGTATATACGCAAGTATACTTTTTGTGTGTATATATGATAAAACACATGTTTAACTAGCTTCAAGCAGGAATTGTACTAAAATTGCAAAACAAATAATATGAAAATATTTTACATTTGATATAAAAAATCTTATTCATCTGTTAATGTGCTCTCTCCAGAACTCCTGAGGTGGAAACGTTTTAGCCTCGCCTGGTTTAAATTGGTAAAAGAATCTTCTTTAAGGAAACTTTGGCTCTCCGATAATTAATCAATTAATTGAAAAAATAATCAACAGATTAATCTATTTGCTAAATAATAATTAGTTGCAGCCATAGAATCTACGGCCTCCTAGAAGGTCTGAGTTGTTTAGCTGTTTTCTCAGCTGTGAAAAATAGAAATTATTAGATAATGAGTTAAGATTTTGAATACTTTGCTTATTACCAAATATTCACACACAGTGTAGTTTGCACAGGATTCGGTTGAACTGGTTTTAGTGCCAGTAATCCAGTAATTATAGTATATAGTAACTTATCATTTTCCCCATTGTTTATTTTATTTGAACTGCCTAAAATACTGAATAAACCAACTTAGTAATTCTTAGTTTACAGTATAATTAAGATGCAAGTATTTTAGTAGGGCCCATTCTTCTTTACTTCAGTTCTCTAATAATCACCAGAATATAGAAAATAAATATTGTGTGAAAAATGAACTACAGATCACTCATTGTTAATCAGCTGCATTTATTGTGCTATAAAAAATCAACATTTTGTCTTTTAGTTTCAGTGAAATCCTCTGAAAACCTCCCACCTATAGCAGCTGGTGTTCTCATAGCCGTTCTATCGAACCCTGACAGTTTCCTGTCCAAAATATTTAAACATCTCCAAGGTTTGATGAAAGGTTGGCAGCCCTGTAATATATGTGCTGCTGCAATACCACAGGTGAGCTTCGCCGCTATTTTTAGTAGGATAGTTTCGGCTCATAATAGTGTTGTCCCTTTTAATTAACTTTTATTTACTCTACTTAATTTAAGTTGTAATTTTGTTTTCTTAGAAATGTACCTAAATTATGTTCTACTGTTGACTGTATGCAGCCGACATAATATCAGTGTTGGCAGGAAAAAAGTAATTTAATTAGGCTACAGTAATGCAGTAATGTAAGGTGTTACCAACACAATTTAGGTAATATTTTAATCAGTGAAATTCTCTGCTTCTGTCTCCTTGAACCCCAGTGGGCCTCAGCAGATGGCCGCTCACACTGAGCCTGGTTCTGCTGGAGGTTTCTTCCTGTTCAAAGGGAGTTTTTCCTCTCCACTGTCGCTACAAGCATGCTTAGTGTGAGGGATTGCTGAAGAGTCAATGAGTCGATGCAATCAGCTGGTTTTCCTTAGATAGAAAACTTTGAATCAATCTGACTGGATGATCTGGTGAACTGGAAAGTGACCTGAGATGACATGATGTGAATTGGAGCTATAGAAATACACTGAATAGAATGGAATAACTGAAGGTTCTTTTATTGTTTTGTTACTTTGATGTTTTTCCAGATAGTGTGTGTGAAGGGATAGAAGAAAAAGGCTCTTAGAATAAAGTAATTTGTAGTATTTCATTATACATTTTTAAAGTGTTTTTTTTTTTTTTTTGGAAATAGATTTTGATGTATTTGTTCCCACGCCTGCTGTCAGTCTCTGGTTCTTCATCTTTTAGCTCAGTTTACCTACCTAACCTGGATCTGGGAGGAAACCTCATGTTTTTCATTTAAAGTGCATCATTGCACTGATTTAGCATGAAATGATTAGAAATATCCAGATTAGGGCTGAAAGGAAGCGCAGACTAAATGATTGCAGCTCAGTCACATTGATCCATAGCTTCGTCTGATTCTTTAGTAATCGGGTGATCTATTATTTTTCCTGTTTCTGATATAACCATCTGCTGACCATACTGACCACAGGCCTGTGAATTACAAAGAACTCTAAACTAATCAGGATAAAATCATATTTTCCTTAATTTGCTGATTTAGATCCAGAAGCAGATGTAAGTGGTGTAAATGGAGAGCAGTAAAAATGGCGGCCGTGTCTATATGTGGGCGCAGCTTTCTGTCCGGCGCTCTGATCAGGAGGTCACTAACTCACCAGCAGTAGTCCAACAGATGCTGAGGAAGCACAGGAATGTAAACATGCTGCCAGTGCATCGGGTACAACAAGGCAGCAGAACCATGCACGCAGGCGGTCAGCTGCAACAGAGAGCAGAGCAGGTGATGATGTCTTTTCCTGCCCTCATTCAACACAGCAGCTAGAATCAGAGCTAACCACAGAGGAATAAGGACGGGTTAATCACTGGCTCTAACCCCCCTGTATGATCGGTGACTTCCTGAACAGCTAATTAGCAGCTCGTCAGTGACGTTGATCTAATTAGTAAAAGTCCATCATGTTCGTTAATTAGCAGCTCAGATTTTCAACCACTCTGTGAACACGCTGCCCTCCCTGCTGTCTGCCGCTGTCAGCAGGACAAACGGTCTGAGAGTGGAGCTCACAGGAAGCACCACAGAGGTAATAAACTCAGGCCTCTTCTGGACATGCAGGAAGCTCAGCCTCCACTCATCTAATGGAACCCAGAGCCCGCAGAGAGCTGCTGGGGGTCAAACTGCCTTTCATCCAGCAGGAAAACTAAGCTGGCTTTGCTTTGTAGCAAATCAAACCAAATGAAGGAAAAAAGCTGACATCTATCAGCCTGGACCGAGCAGGAGAAGAGAGGAAACAGGAAGTGCTACTTACAGTGCTCAGCTTGCTACAGCAGATGAGGATTCGACGTTCATAAAGCATACTAGCGTACAGGTGAAGCATGTTATTCACATCTACTGCTACAAAGTACTCTGTTAGGTTTCTCTGCAGAGGGAAAACATAGAGAGATTCATTATCAGGACGGCTGGTGGGAAATAATATCACATGAAATCAAACGCCAAGAGGAGCCCCGAGCCGCACTGCAGGTGGAAGGACAGCGCGTTTGGTCCTGGAGCGCCGCGGGCTGACCCGTCTGAGTTACAGAACCGACGGGATGCAGAGCAGCGCCGGAGCGGGGGGGACTAGTTAGAGTGAGACGCCATCATCACTGACACACCTTCAATAGATACCCGCTCTTCCATGCAGGGAGACTCGCTCGTGTCTGAGGGATGTTTGTAGACTGTGGGAGGAAACCGGAGGAGCTCCTCCATGACTCGTATCCGATGCTGTCAGCATCTCCAGTTCCAGAATCCCTCCCTGACTCGGCCTTCCGAGCCGCTCATGATGACTGTAAGACTGTTAACTGGGTGACTTCGGGCAGCTTGGAGCGACTCTGGGCGACTCAAAGTAATTCAAGGCATCTCTGAGCAGCTTGGGGCCACTTGGAGCGACTCGGGGCAACTCTGAGCGACTCCGGGCGACTCGCAACTGCAACACTCACATTCTCAGGGATGCTAGGGAGCTCCGTGATGTCAGGCACAGTGAAGAACGAATGCTGGGAAAAAGAAATTGATCACATGGTTACTGAGTGAGGCAGCGAAGCCCAAAATTATTCATACCACCTTTCAAAACTGGATTGAAATTAAAACCTACCAAATTATTTGATTGGAAATGAGGTGAGCTCCATAAAACTATTTAAAAAAATCTGCTTTTATCTACGTCTCATCAAGTCTATCTATATAATTCTAAGTAATAAATTGGGCTAAATGAATGAGCCCCAGGAAGGTCAGCCTGGTTGATCAGCGTGTCATTTAGAGGAGGTGAAGGTGCACCTCCTCTCCTCCTCGCTGGTTCTCAGTCTGTGGCTAAGCCGCTCCAAAGGCCAAGTTAACTAATCATTTTAGGACCAAACCAGAAGAATCTGGGGCTTAACGGAACATAAAGGTTCTTTTTGGTGCCCTGAAGGAGCAGCAGCCATGATGCGAGTGTCAGGATGAGGTCAGGCTTACCTCGCCCAGGTGGACGGGGACTCCAGGCTCGGGGATGGGGAGCGTATGTAGTGAGACCAGCAGCTCCTGCCACTGGCTGTCCTGTAATATTACAACAATATAAACCCATGTGGTGCCAAGAGCAAAAAATCTGCATAAAGATCAATCATTAGCTAATGCTAACAAAAACCAGTTAGCCACGTCCGCTATGAAGAAACTAAAAACGTCCCTCAGATGCAGAGATCCATCAGGAGAATATTGGTGGATCAGAAATTCAAACAAACAATCTAAGTAGCTGCATGATTCAATGATGGCCACCTAGTATTTGCTAAAAACAAAGAACAGAAGAACATGTTATATAACAATGACTTCTTTTATTGCTCGTTAGTTTACTTCAATCAGCAATAAAACTCTCCTCATTTTCTTTGAGTCCAGATGAATGTGTAAAAAACAAAAACCTACAGTAGGTGGAATAAATATTTGGCAGAATAAAAAGCATTATTTATGGTGCTTGGCCGTTACAGAAATATTAATAACAGATTCTGATTTGTCCCAAATGTTCACGCATGCATTCCTACTAGTTTGTAGAATTAAAAAAGAAGCAGATGTAAGGTGCAGAGAGTGGAAGGCGTTACGGCTCACCTGGCCTTTGACTGAGCAGTCAGCCAGGATGTTCAGCAGCTTGTAGAAAACCTCAAACCAGGGCAGGTAGCTGAGAGGACACAGAAACACAGAAGCAGTCAGTCAGCATCAGAGTTCCCCATGAACCCCTGCATTTATGGATTCCTCATTATATCAGAAGACGCACAACATTGAAACTATTTGAACGTTCTCACAGGTTCAGGGTTGAGAAACACAAAAAAAAGAAAAGGCAATAATTATAGAAGGTTATGCGTCTGCAGAGGGTTCCACGTCTGCGTCTGCAGAGGGTTCCACGTCTGCAGAGGGTTCCACGTCTGCAGAGGGTTCCGCATCTGCAGAGGGTTCCACGTCTGCAGAGGGTTCCACGTCTGCAGAGGGTTCCACGTCTGCAGAGGGTTCCACGTCTGCAGAGGGTTCCATGTCTGCAGAGGGTTCCACGTCTGCAGAGGGTTCCACGTCTGCACCTGGTGCGCGTTCCACGTCTGCAGAGGGTTCCGCATCTGCAGAGGGTTCCGCATCTGCACCTGGAGCGCGTTCCACGTCTGCAGAGGGTTCCACGTCTGCAGAGGGTTCCACGTCTGCAGAGGGTTCCACGTCTGCAGAGGGTTCCGCATCTGCACCTGGTGCGCGTTCCACGTCTGCAGAGGGTTCTGCATCTGCGGAGGGTTCCGCATCTGCACCTGGAGCGCGTTCCACGTCTGCAGAGGGTTCCACGTCTGCAGAGGGTTCCGCATCTGCACCTGGAGCGCGTTCCACGTCTGCAGAGGGTTCCACGTCTGCAGAGGGTTCCGCATCTGCACCTGGTGCGCGTTCCACGTCTGCAGAGGGTTCCACGTCTGCAGAGGGTTCCACGTCTGCAGAGGGTTCCACGTCTGCAGAGGGTTCCGCATCTGCACCTGGTGCGCGTTCCACGTCTGCAGAGGGTTCCACGTCTGCAGAGGGTTCCACGTCTGCAGAGGGTTCCGCATCTGCACCTGGAGCGCGTTCCACGTCTGCAGAGGGTTCCGCATCTGCACCTGGTGCGCGTTCCACGTCTGCAGAGGGTTCCGCATCTGCACCTGGTGCGCGTTCCACGTCTGCAGAGGGTTCCGCATCTGCAGCTGGTGCGCGTTCCACGTCTGCAGAGGGTTCCGCATCTGCAGAGGGTTCCACGTCTGCAGAGGGTTCCGCATCTGCAGAGGGTTCCGCATCTGCAGAGGGTTCCACGTCTGCAGAGGGTTCCGCATCTGCACCTGGTACGTGTTCCACGTCTGCAGAGGGTTCCACGTCTGCAGAGGGTTCCACGTCTGCAGAGGGTTCCGCATCTGCACCTGGAGCGCGTTCCACGTCTGCAGAGGGTTCCACGTCTGCAGAGGGTTCCGCATCTGCAGAGGGTTCCGCATCTGCAGAGGGTTCCACGTCTGCAGAGGGTTCCACGTCTGCAGAGGGTTCCGCATCTGCAGAGGGTTCCACGTCTGCAGAGGGTTCCGCATCTGCAGAGGGTTCCACGTCTGCAGAGGGTTCCGCATCTGCAGAGGGTTCCACGTCTGCAGAGGGTTCCACGTCTGCAGAGGGTTCCGCATCTGCAACTGGAGCGCGTTCCACGTCTGCAGAGGGTTCCACGTCTGCAGAGGGTTCTGCATCTGCAGAGGGTTCCGCATCTGCACCTGGAGCGCGTTCCACGTCTGCAGAGGGTTCCACGTCTGCAGAGGGTTCCACGTCTGCAGAGGGTTCCGCATCTGCAGAGGGTTCCGCATCTGCACCTGGAGCGCGTTCCACGTCTGCAGAGGGTTCCACGTCTGCAGAGGGTTCCACGTCTGCAGAGGGTTCCGCATCTGCACCTGGTGCGCGTTCCACGTCTGCAGAGGGTTCCGCATCTGCAGCTGGTGCGCGTTCCACGTCTGCAGAGGGTTCCGCATCTGCAGAGGGTTCCACGTCTGCAGAGGGTTCCGCATCTGCAGAGGGTTCCGCATCTGCAGAGGGTTCCACGTCTGCAGAGGGTTCCGCATCTGCACCTGGTACGTGTTCCACGTCTGCAGAGGGTTCCACGTCTGCAGAGGGTTCCACGTCTGCAGAGGGTTCCGCATCTGCACCTGGAGCGCGTTCCACGTCTGCAGAGGGTTCCGCATCTGCAGCTGGTGCGCGTTCCACGTCTGCAGAGGGTTCCGCATCTGCAGAGGGTTCCACGTCTGCAGAGGGTTCCACGTCTGCAGAGGGTTCCGCATCTGCAGAGGGTTCCGCATCTGCAGAGGGTTCCACGTCTGCAGAGGGTTCCACGTCTGCAGAGGGTTCCGCATCTGCAGAGGGTTCCGCATCTGCAGAGGGTTCCACGTCTGCAGAGGGTTCCGCATCTGCAGAGGGTTCCGCATCTGCAGAGGGTTCCGCATCTGCAGAGGGTTCCACGTCTGCAGAGGGTTCCACGTCTGCAGAGGGTTCCGCATCTGCAGAGGGTTCCACGTCTGCAGAGGGTTCCGCATCTGCAGAGGGTTCCACGTCTGCAGAGGGTTCCGCATCTGCAGAGGGTTCCACGTCTGCAGAGGGTTCCACGTCTGCAGAGGGTTCCGCATCTGCAACTGGAGCGCGTTCCACGTCTGCAGAGGGTTCCACGTCTGCAGAGGGTTCCGCATCTGCAGAGGGTTCCGCATCTGCACCTGGAGCGCGTTCCACGTCTGCAGAGGGTTCCACGTCTGCAGAGGGTTCCACGTCTGCAGAGGGTTCCACGTCTGCAGAGGGTTCCGCATCTGCACCTGGTGCGCGTTCCACGTCTGCAGAGGGTTCCACGTCTGCAGAGGGTTCCACGTCTGCAGAGGGTTCCACGTCTGCAGAGGGTTCCGCATCTGCACCTGGTGCGCGTTCCACGTCTGCAGAGGGTTCCACGTCTGCAGAGGGTTCCACGTCTGCAGAGGGTTCCGCATCTGCACCTGGAGCGCGTTCCACGTCTGCAGAGGGTTCCGCATCTGCACCTGGTGCGCGTTCCACGTCTGCAGAGGGTTCCGCATCTGCACCTGGTGCGCGTTCCACGTCTGCAGAGGGTTCCGCATCTGCAGAGGGTTCCACGTCTGCAGAGGGTTCCGCATCTGCAGCTGGTGCGCGTTCCACGTCTGCAGAGGGTTCCGCATCTGCAGAGGGTTCCACGTCTGCAGAGGGTTCCGCATCTGCAGAGGGTTCCACGTCTGCAGAGGGTTCCGCATCTGCAGAGGGTTCCACGTCTGCAGAGGGTTCCGCATCTGCACCTGGTACGTGTTCCACGTCTGCAGAGGGTTCCACGTCTGCAGAGGGTTCCACGTCTGCAGAGGGTTCCACGTCTGCAGAGGGTTCCGCATCTGCACCTGGAGCGCGTTCCACGTCTGCAGAGGGTTCCACGTCTGCAGAGGGTTCCGCATCTGCAGAGGGTTCCGCATCTGCAGAGGGTTCCACGTCTGCAGAGGGTTCCACGTCTGCAGAGGGTTCCGCATCTGCAGAGGGTTCCACGTCTGCAGAGGGTTCCGCATCTGCAGAGGGTTCCACGTCTGCAGAGGGTTCCGCATCTGCAGAGGGTTCCACGTCTGCATAGGGTTCCACGTCTGCAGAGGGTTCCACGTCTGCAGAGGGTTCCACGTCTGCAGAGGGTTCCACGTCTGCAGAGGGTTCCGCATCTGCACCTGGTGCGCGTTCCACGTCTGCAGAGGGTTCCACGTCTGCAGAGGGTTCCACGTCTGCAGAGGGTTCCGCATCTGCACCTGGAGCGCGTTCCACGTCTGCAGAGGGTTCCGCATCTGCACCTGGTGCGCGTTCCACGTCTGCAGAGGGTTCCGCATCTGCACCTGGTGCGCGTTCCACGTCTGCAGAGGGTTCCGCATCTGCAGCTGGTGCGCGTTCCACGTCTGCAGAGGGTTCCGCATCTGCAGAGGGTTCCACGTCTGCAGAGGGTTCCGCATCTGCAGAGGGTTCCGCATCTGCAGAGGGTTCCACGTCTGCAGAGGGTTCCGCATCTGCACCTGGTACGTGTTCCACGTCTGCAGAGGGTTCCACGTCTGCAGAGGGTTCCACGTCTGCAGAGGGTTCCGCATCTGCACCTGGAGCGCGTTCCACGTCTGCAGAGGGTTCCACGTCTGCAGAGGGTTCCGCATCTGCAGAGGGTTCCGCATCTGCAGAGGGTTCCACGTCTGCAGAGGGTTCCACGTCTGCAGAGGGTTCCGCATCTGCAGAGGGTTCCACGTCTGCAGAGGGTTCCGCATCTGCAGAGGGTTCCACGTCTGCAGAGGGTTCCGCATCTGCAGAGGGTTCCACGTCTGCAGAGGGTTCCACGTCTGCAGAGGGTTCCGCATCTGCAACTGGAGCGCGTTCCACGTCTGCAGAGGGTTCCACGTCTGCAGAGGGTTCTGCATCTGCAGAGGGTTCCGCATCTGCACCTGGAGCGCGTTCCACGTCTGCAGAGGGTTCCACGTCTGCAGAGGGTTCCACGTCTGCAGAGGGTTCCGCATCTGCAGAGGGTTCCGCATCTGCACCTGGAGCGCGTTCCACGTCTGCAGAGGGTTCCACGTCTGCAGAGGGTTCCACGTCTGCAGAGGGTTCCACGTCTGCAGAGGGTTCCGCATCTGCACCTGGTGCGCGTTCCACGTCTGCAGAGGGTTCCGCATCTGCAGCTGGTGCGCGTTCCACGTCTGCAGAGGGTTCCGCATCTGCAGAGGGTTCCACGTCTGCAGAGGGTTCCGCATCTGCAGAGGGTTCCGCATCTGCAGAGGGTTCCACGTCTGCAGAGGGTTCCGCATCTGCACCTGGTACGTGTTCCACGTCTGCAGAGGGTTCCACGTCTGCAGAGGGTTCCACGTCTGCAGAGGGTTCCGCATCTGCACCTGGAGCGCGTTCCACGTCTGCAGAGGGTTCCACGTCTGCAGAGGGTTCCACGTCTGCAGAGGGTTCCGCATCTGCAGAGGGTTCCACGTCTGCAGAGGGTTCCACGTCTGCAGAGGGTTCCGCATCTGCAGAGGGTTCCGCATCTGCAGAGGGTTCCGCATCTGCAGAGGGTTCCACGTCTGCAGAGGGTTCCACGTCTGCAGAGGGTTCCGCATCTGCAGAGGGTTCCACGTCTGCAGAGGGTTCCGCATCTGCAGAGGGTTCCACGTCTGCAGAGGGTTCCGCATCTGCAGAGGGTTCCACGTCTGCAGAGGGTTCCACGTCTGCAGAGGGTTCCGCATCTGCAACTGGAGCGCGTTCCACGTCTGCAGAGGGTTCCACGTCTGCAGAGGGTTCCGCATCTGCAGAGGGTTCCGCATCTGCACCTGGAGCGCGTTCCACGTCTGCAGAGGGTTCCACGTCTGCAGAGGGTTCCACGTCTGCAGAGGGTTCCACGTCTGCAGAGGGTTCCGCATCTGCACCTGGTGCGCGTTCCACGTCTGCAGAGGGTTCCACGTCTGCAGAGGGTTCCACGTCTGCAGAGGGTTCCACGTCTGCAGAGGGTTCCACGTCTGCAGAGGGTTCCGCATCTGCACCTGGTGCGCGTTCCACGTCTGCAGAGGGTTCCACGTCTGCAGAGGGTTCCACGTCTGCAGAGGGTTCCGCATCTGCACCTGGAGCGCGTTCCACGTCTGCAGAGGGTTCCGCATCTGCACCTGGTGCGCGTTCCACGTCTGCAGAGGGTTCCGCATCTGCACCTGGTGCGCGTTCCACGTCTGCAGAGGGTTCCGCATCTGCAGAGGGTTCCACGTCTGCAGAGGGTTCCGCATCTGCAGCTGGTGCGCGTTCCACGTCTGCAGAGGGTTCCGCATCTGCAGAGGGTTCCACGTCTGCAGAGGGTTCCGCATCTGCAGAGGGTTCCACGTCTGCAGAGGGTTCCGCATCTGCAGAGGGTTCCACGTCTGCAGAGGGTTCCGCATCTGCACCTGGTACGTGTTCCACGTCTGCAGAGGGTTCCACGTCTGCAGAGGGTTCCACGTCTGCAGAGGGTTCCACGTCTGCAGAGGGTTCCGCATCTGCACCTGGAGCGCGTTCCACGTCTGCAGAGGGTTCCACGTCTGCAGAGGGTTCCGCATCTGCAGAGGGTTCCGCATCTGCAGAGGGTTCCACGTCTGCAGAGGGTTCCACGTCTGCAGAGGGTTCCGCATCTGCAGAGGGTTCCACGTCTGCAGAGGGTTCCGCATCTGCAGAGGGTTCCACGTCTGCAGAGGGTTCCGCATCTGCAGAGGGTTCCACGTCTGCATAGGGTTCCACGTCTGCAGAGGGTTCCACGTCTGCAGAGGGTTCCACGTCTGCAGAGGGTTCCACGTCTGCAGAGGGTTCCGCATCTGCACCTGGTGCGCGTTCCACGTCTGCAGAGGGTTCCACGTCTGCAGAGGGTTCCACGTCTGCAGAGGGTTCCACGTCTGCAGAGGGTTCCGCATCTGCACCTGGAGCGCGTTCCACGTCTGCAGAGGGTTCCGCATCTGCACCTGGTGCGCGTTCCACGTCTGCAGAGGGTTCCGCATCTGCACCTGGTGCGCGTTCCACGTCTGCAGAGGGTTCCGCATCTGCAGCTGGTGCGCGTTCCACGTCTGCAGAGGGTTCCGCATCTGCAGAGGGTTCCACGTCTGCAGAGGGTTCCGCATCTGCAGAGGGTTCCGCATCTGCAGAGGGTTCCACGTCTGCAGAGGGTTCCGCATCTGCACCTGGTACGTGTTCCACGTCTGCAGAGGGTTCCACGTCTGCAGAGGGTTCCACGTCTGCAGAGGGTTCCGCATCTGCACCTGGAGCGCGTTCCACGTCTGCAGAGGGTTCCACGTCTGCAGAGGGTTCCGCATCTGCAGAGGGTTCCGCATCTGCAGAGGGTTCCACGTCTGCAGAGGGTTCCACGTCTGCAGAGGGTTCCGCATCTGCAGAGGGTTCCACGTCTGCAGAGGGTTCCGCATCTGCAGAGGGTTCCACGTCTGCAGAGGGTTCCGCATCTGCAGAGGGTTCCACGTCTGCAGAGGGTTCCACGTCTGCAGAGGGTTCCACGTCTGCAGAGGGTTCCGCATCTGCAACTGGAGCGCGTTCCACGTCTGCAGAGGGTTCCACGTCTGCAGAGGGTTCCGCATCTGCAGAGGGTTCCGCATCTGCACCTGGAGCGCGTTCCACGTCTGCAGAGGGTTCCACGTCTGCAGAGGGTTCCACGTCTGCAGAGGGTTCCACGTCTGCAGAGGGTTCCGCATCTGCACCTGGTGCGCGTTCCACGTCTGCAGAGGGTTCCACGTCTGCAGAGGGTTCCACGTCTGCAGAGGGTTCCACGTCTGCAGAGGGTTCCGCATCTGCACCTGGTGCGCGTTCCACGTCTGCAGAGGGTTCCACGTCTGCAGAGGGTTCCACGTCTGCAGAGGGTTCCGCATCTGCACCTGGAGCGCGTTCCACGTCTGCAGAGGGTTCCGCATCTGCACCTGGTGCGCGTTCCACGTCTGCAGAGGGTTCCGCATCTGCACCTGGTGCGCGTTCCACGTCTGCAGAGGGTTCCGCATCTGCAGAGGGTTCCACGTCTGCAGAGGGTTCCGCATCTGCAGCTGGTGCGCGTTCCACGTCTGCAGAGGGTTCCGCATCTGCAGAGGGTTCCACGTCTGCAGAGGGTTCCGCATCTGCAGAGGGTTCCACGTCTGCAGAGGGTTCCGCATCTGCAGAGGGTTCCACGTCTGCAGAGGGTTCCGCATCTGCACCTGGTACGTGTTCCACGTCTGCAGAGGGTTCCACGTCTGCAGAGGGTTCCACGTCTGCAGAGGGTTCCACGTCTGCAGAGGGTTCCGCATCTGCACCTGGAGCGCGTTCCACGTCTGCAGAGGGTTCCACGTCTGCAGAGGGTTCCGCATCTGCAGAGGGTTCCGCATCTGCAGAGGGTTCCACGTCTGCAGAGGGTTCCACGTCTGCAGAGGGTTCCGCATCTGCAGAGGGTTCCACGTCTGCAGAGGGTTCCGCATCTGCAGAGGGTTCCACGTCTGCAGAGGGTTCCGCATCTGCAGAGGGTTCCACGTCTGCAGAGGGTTCCACGTCTGCAGAGGGTTCCACGTCTGCAGAGGGTTCCGCATCTGCACCTGGTGCGCGTTCCACGTCTGCAGAGGGTTCTGCATCTGCGGAGGGTTCCGCATCTGCACCTGGAGCGCGTTCCACGTCTGCAGAGGGTTCCGCATCTGCACCTGGAGCGCGTTCCACGTCTGCAGAGGGTTCCACGTCTGCAGAGGGTTCCGCATCTGCACCTGGAGCGCGTTCCACGTCTGCAGAGGGTTCTGCATCTGCGGAGGGTTCCGCATCTGCACCTGGAGCGCGTTCCACGTCTGCAGAGGGTTCCGCGTCTGCAGAGGGTTCCGCATCTGCAGAGGGTTCCGCATCTGCACCTGGAGCGCGTTCCACGTCTGCAGAGGGTTCCACGTCTGCAGAGGGTTCCGCATCTGCAGAGGGTTCCGCATCTGCAGAGGGTTCCGCATCTGCACCTGGAGCGCGTTCCACGTCTGCAGAGGGTTCCACGTCTGCAGAGGGTTCCACGTCTGCAGAGGGTTCCACGTCTGCAGAGGGTTCCGCAAAACTCACCTGAGAATGCAGTAGCAGGTGTGAGCTCCTGAGGAGAGCCGACAGAAACCAAATCTTTGTTTGCTCTCAATGTCCGTCAAGACGAATGTGAAGTTCTGTCCGACATGGTTGATTGTCAGGCTGCAGAGGGCAACAGAAAGCATGAACGCATTAGCTACTAGAACATTCAAACTTTAGTCAGATTATCAGCAGCATTGAACACGGACCGGCTCCATGTCCATGTTTCCCTCATTTTGGTAATTTGGACGTAGAAATATATCTTCCCCATGTCTCTGTCTATAGATCTATGTCAGTGGAGTCCTAACCTTTGGCCCCAGGGGCCAAAAGCTTGAATTTGTTTTTAAAAGAAATTGCAAAACCTTTTTTTTTTTCTTTTTTTTTAATCACAAGCTAGGTTATAGATTAGAAATCTAAAAGTTTCTGTCAGGTTTTTCAGGCTAAAAGAAAAAACAAATAGAAATAAAACAATAAAACATGTTTTGTAGAACATGTTATTTTCATCAATCAGCCTGTCAGCAGGGCTGTACTTTAGTAAAAGTCACTGCATACCTGCAAAATGTTACTGATTGCCTGTTAAAATAATCAGATTTTTAGGTTTTTATTTTCACTTTGAAAAATAAAAATAAAGCTGCCCAGTCATTTTTATGCATTCATATGTAAACATCAACTTACAGCCATTTTTAAATTGCTGCAGATTGTGATTAATCTGGACTCCCCCTTGTTTTAATCTTTTATTCGTATTTTTCTTAACCATATTGTGTTAATTTTTGGGATGCATTTCATTTCCGTCGGTCACTGTTTGCTGTTCCCAAAGTGTTAAAGAACAACGACGCATGGCTGATCTGCTTCAGGCTGTGTGGATAGCGGGTGTTTAGGGCGCAGCTGCAGCTGCTGCTGGGCGTACCTGTCCATGCTGAAGGGGAAGCAGAACTTTGGCACAGTGAGGAGAGTTTCCTGTGAGACACAGAGCACCAATCATCCCACAGAGCAAAGACCAGAACATTTCTACAGACTGAAACCTTTCATTGTGTTTGAACCTGATCAGAGTAGTCTTCAGGGAACTGCCGCTGCACCTCCGGTCCTGTTTCAGGGGGACAGAAACAGACCAACAGTTAGACAGAAACAACCAGGCGGCAACAACGGCAGAATTATTATCAATAAGCATTTAGCAGTTTGGTAGTTTCAGCTTTGATAACCAGCATGAACAAGAAGGGAGCGGGGATCTAAGAGTCAACAGGAAATGATGAAAGCAGAATGAGCTCAACAGGAAGGAATTCTCAGAAACAGGCGACCAGCTCTGCTCAGGGCCGGAAATCAGCCATGCAGCAGCTAAAGGCTGCTTCTCAGAGACCAGCTATCGCTATGAAACGCTCCATGGCGTTTTCCCTCATTCTTTAGGCAGCAGCTACCATCCAGGGTCTCCTCCAGGCTACAGCAGCCTGATGAGGACTGCAGAATTAAACTTTTATCTAACCCCAGGATCAGCAATGGTTTAAATAATGAATGCTGCTTTAGCTGCTTTATTCCTGTTGGACAAAACAAAACCAATACTGTGGCAGTTTGTATGATTGGAATGATCACTGTATGATTAGATGTTTCCTTCAAGCTCCCAACTCACAGTCCAACCAGAGAAAATCAGGTCCAGAAAAGTAAAAAGTTTGTACAGAGATTAGTTTGAAATAATGAATATTCAGCTGCACGGCTCAGTGAGCAGGATGAGTGAACTAAGCAGGTTTTTATTTCCTGGATCATCCACCCCCAAGGCCCCTGTCACATCCTGCTGATTTCTCCAGCGTCTGCCTGACGTCCCAGAATCTCCTAAACTCTGGCAGACCTTGAACTTTCTATGGATTCTTTCTATTCTGGGCGTAAACATAGAGGATTCATAGCAAGTCCAGAACTTCTGCCCAACGACAGCCTAACTTCTGCATGACGCACGGCAGCGTAATGCCCAGGAAATTATGAGTCCTGAGGGGGGCAGCGATGCACCCGGAGGCGCACCGGCCTGCAGATAGAGATGTCTTTGATCGCGGTATTAACCTAGCTGCTGGTTACCACCCGACAATAGAATAAAGAAAGAAGGTTTCTGGTGTCAGCAGATTGAGCGTCATGTCTGCTAGGAAGTGTGTTGGTGGTGGGCATGAACGCAGGGAGGATCCATCACTCACCTTCTGGCTCACCCTATGATGGGGATGAAGTCTGGAGGAGAACTGACGGTTTCCTCCTGTGAACCCCCGCTATACCAAAACGCTGCCAATACGCCATTATACAGTAGCTGGAAGGTAGAAACAGGTTCAGCGCTCGTCTGGAACACGGCAGATACGCTGATATGTTGGAGAGAAGTTCTGGAGAAGTTACGCAGAAGTTACTCAGAGGTTTAGGATCAGCTAGACGCCACGACTGATGAGGAACTGACACTGAACGGATGTCAGCCATCTGATAACTGACGACCCACGGATGGCAGACGCTGGCGTACGGCGGGATGTTTTCTGCCAGTGTGTTCCTGCATGCTCATAACTTATCCAATGTTTGCCAGCGTTTTGGACAGATTTTCCGTACGCCTTGACCATTTAGACCGTCGGCTGGTCTAAATGGTCAAGGTGTGACAGGAGCTTGAATAATCAGACATCTTTCTGCCATCTAAATGTGTCTAAAAGTGAAACGTTGTTCACATGAAGGCAGATTCTGATGTCTAAATGAACGCTGACCTAAGACAGCCACAAACCAGACCTTAGAGTCAATGAACTTACCAGAGCTATGCTTCCCTGGGTTAGCTACCTCCAGATAAACGTCAAAGGTCGACTCAGGACTCTCCCTGGAACAGAAGAGGATAAATTATCTAAATCTTCAAGGAGCAAAGTGGAGATAAAAGATGAAAAAAATCAGACATTCCCTTAATGACGTTCAGGGATTGAGCCTAAAGGACCGAATCTGTGCTCCAATTCCAGCCGGGCCTGGACAATTCATTAGATCTGACATTTAATTACACTTTAACAAAACACAGTGTTAGAATCAGAGGCACTTAGTTTGCTCCACTGCTCATCAACAGCTCAGCTGTAGAGGTGGTCAGCAGCACCACATTCATCACAGACACCCTCACCTGGACTGGAAACACCACCTCACTGGTCCAAAGGGCCCAGAAGCGCTTGGACTTCCTGCCCCCCCCATCCTCCCCTCCTTCTCCAGAAGCACCATAGAGAGCGTTCTGAGCAGCTGTCTCACTGTGTGGTGTGGAGGCTGCAGCGCCTCAGACTGGAAGAAGGTGAGAACAGCAGAGAGGATCATGGGGGCTCCTCTTCCCTCCATTGAAGACATTTCATCTCCCGACCCCGTGACATCATCAATGACCCCCCCACCATGCTGCCCTCTGGGAAGAGGCTTCCCAGCATTCAATGCAGGACCAGCAGGTTCTGCAGCAGCTTCTTCCCCACCGCCATCACACTGATCAACTGCTGAGAAACTCGTTTGAACCTTCCACATCAATGCCTTTTGCACCGTGTCTCTCCTGCACTGTTTACTTTTTGCTGCACTTTATAAATGAAAATGTTAATTTCACTGCTAAGCTGCTGCTCATTCACTGTGATAAGGCTGTATGTATCGACATGTGGTTTAGTACACCCTCTGTGTCTACAAAACCACATAAAGTTTATCTAAGTCATATAACACTGAACCAAAGCAAGGCGCAGACTATCCCATTCCTGCCCTTATGGAGGTGCTAAGACTCTTAAAGTGGGTTTGCTGCCACTCAGAGAGAGTTGCAGCCAGCATCCAGAGTAGAAGTAGGCACCCATCCACATCCAGGGGACGGTGGTGGAGCGTGTGGACAGCTTTAAGGTCCTGGGAGTTGAAGATTTGACCTGGACCACCAGCTGCTTCATGAAGGTGCACCAGTGGATCTTCTTCATGAGGAAGAACCATCTGTCCTCAGAGATGGTCACCAACGTCCACCGCAGCACCATGGAGAGCCTCCTCACCAATGGTGTCACAGTTTGGTCTGGGAACCAGGTGGGTTAGCGGTGTTAACAGATGACATTATCCAGGACATGTAACAGTGGAGATCTGTCACTGCAGCCCAGATACTGCTGGTATCTGCTGGCAGATGGTTTCCATTCACATTATATAACTAGAGAGTTTACCCGTCTGATTTTAGCAGCTGTTTGTTGCTAGGCGACAAAAAAAACTGCTGAATGTTTTTGTTGCAATAGCTGGTGACTTTAAACACGTTTCACTCTCTGCATCATTTCCAAAGTGTTCGGTCAGCACCTTCGCTAAAGAAAACTACACTTTTGACTTGATGCAAATATGGAGGACTCGTCGGTCTCTATAGCAACAGCACAATGTGGTTTTTCCTAACAACATTGTTAGGGTGTAAAAAAATAACTGGTGATTTTAATCACTCCTCACACTCTGCATCACTCCCAGCGTCAAACGGAAGGAAACTAAACTTTGGGCTTGTTTTATGCAAATGTAAAGGATTCCTCTCTAATGCTACGTTCAGAGCGCACGCAGCAGGAGCAGCAGGAGCAGCAGGAGCAGCAGAAACACGCAGCTGAAGCATCTTTGCTTGGTAAAGTGGGTCTGATGCGTGGTGGGCGGAGCTACCCTATCCTTTCTCTGCCTGGAACAATGGCGGCTATATTAGCTGTGATCAGCGGGTAGAAAGTAGTTAGAATCTATGTTGAAGTGAGAAAGTCCTCCTGAAAACATGGTCTGTGCAGTCAGTTCATCCAGATTACCATCCTGCCTTCAAAGATTATTTCTCTGTGGGAGCCGCTCAGACCCCCACATACCGGCGCTGCGCTGTCACTGGGAATCCCCAGCAGCAGCTGCCTCAGGCCCGCTCGCCTCTCCAGGGTTTTCCCCTCCTGTTGGTGGCGGCTGGAAGTAGATGTTAGCGTTTTTCAGGTCTGTGCTACAAACAAAGCCAACATATTCTGCCGGCAGGTTTCTACATTTTAAAAGGAAACTCTGTTTTTCGTGTTTTTTCCATTGGTCCCTTGATTTTCCGTTATTCCATCATGTTCTACTCTCCCAGATGAGTTTAGTGTCATTTGGAGCCGTTCTGGAGATATTGCGTTAGGTTATATCCAGTAACGTCTTCCTATGGGCAACGAGTTGAAGGCACAAACTAAACTGTTCATCATTCATTATTTATGGTACGCCAGCATTCAGAACATGGAGGCCAATCACTGTCCCCCAGACATCCACATCTCACCTCAGCCAGCCGTCCGACCTGTTGCCCTGACAACCACATCATGAAGGTCCTAGAGAGACTTCTGCTGGTTCACCTCAGCAAGCAGACCAGCAGCTATCAGGACCCCCTGCAGTTTGCTTATCGCCATGGAGATGGAGTTGATGATGTCATCATCCACCTGCTTCAACAAACCCGCTGTCATTTAGCCAAGACAGGCAGCACTGTGAGGATCGTGGTCTTTGATTTCTCCAGATTCAGCCTGACTGACTTAGAGAGAATCTCCAGCAGAGTCAGGTGGAGGCATCAACAACCACCTGGATCAAAGACTACCTGACAGACAGACTGAAGGCTCAGCTGGCTGATCCAGGCTGGCTGATGGACTACAGGGCATTCTCCAGATCAGATGCAAGACAGGCTGCTACAGCCAACAGCCTCATTTCTCTTCAGGATCAATCTTTTTTTTTCTTCTGAATTGAAATCCAGAGTTTTCAAAACAAAATCTAAATACAAATCCCTGTAAAAGCAAAACCCCTCAAAACGCAATATTTTCCATTCATCCATCTTTTCTCTATACTCCAATTAAAATCCTGTATATTTCACAGTAAGAAGGTCCCAGAACCAGCGGCGTGTGCACCGCAGTCCCAGCTTCATCGCTTAAAGGAAAAGTCGCTCATATTCAGAATCCAAACTTCTGAAAGTTCTTTAAATCTGAAATGATTCCATCCTGTTCAATAAATGATCAGTGTTTTTAATTCAGAGTAATTTTCATGTCAATGTCCTTTACTGGAGGCATCCATGTTTGTCAAAGAACACTACTGCCACCTACTGGTTAGTGACATTGTCACGGTGCGGTATCGGCTGTTGATCAAGTCCCAGTGCTGTATCTGGTGTTTGTCACAACGCGCTATTATCCAAGTCATCTTGAAAACATTCTTCTTCCAAATGTTGGCTACATATTACGGGTTTTTTCTCTGGCCAGAAGTTCGATGGCAAATCCTCCCTCTTCAAGTTGGCGATCCAACGACCAACCCGTCCGTGGAGGATCAGGAATCAGAAAGGTGGAATAACTCTTTTTTCCACTTTTACCCGATGTATTCCAGCATCCAGCTGCCATGCACGTGGGCATTGTCAGTTTCACTATAGCTCTGGTGAATTTCAATGGTGAAGTCCTCTGGAAATCTTCAATAATTGTTGTTGATTGCAGATGTGTCTAGTAGTTCCCATTGATTTAGCTTGGAAAGCGGGGAGAATGGCGCTAGGCTTACCGCACCGTGACGTCACTGCTGGAAGATGGCAGGAGGGAGGGGCTACTATACTTGGGCAAAAATGGCCGCTCCCAGGCTCAGAGATCGCCACGAAAATTATTTTTATTTATTTATTTTTTTACTGATTAACGCTAAATTAATTAAATCACCGCAAAAATTTTCGTTTTAGGCATGTTAGGATAATTATCATTGAAGATCTGCGAGTTTATTACACCTTAATAGTAGCTGCCTGTTTCGTGTCAGAACTGATGATTTAATCTAATTAAGAAAGTTCCTCTGTATGTGTATATATATATATATTCAGTTATAATCTTCATTCTGTTCGTATAAATATGGAATGAGAGCGGCATCCTCAGGCTAAGTACAAAGTGTAATATTTTGATACGGCTGCAGCCATGATATATTCTCATCTGTTAACGTGTGATGATGTCATGATGTGTCATGATGAATAAAATGCCTTTGAACTATTAATCAGGGTCACTTCCTGCGAGGTGAACCTGGAGGTGAGCAGCTGCCTTCTGTAACTTTAAGCAACTTCTCTGATCCGAGTAAGATTATAATTTCTATCAGAATCTGTTATCATGTCTCCTGGTTATTTAATACATAAAAGTTATGAAGTGTTATTTAAAGTGTCTGTTCTGAGTGATCTCTTTTCAGGGAAAAGAATCAGAGAGAAAGAGCATCAAGGTGTAAACACAGAGCCCATCTTTAACAGGTATATTAATGATCCATCCATCATTCCTTGCTGACCGGACTTCTCCTTTAAAGGAAAGGCCAGGCGGTGATGGGCCTGTGGAAGGTTGTCCTTCTTGAGTTGCCGTAGGAAGGCGGGTCTCTGCTGGGCCACCATGGGGCCAGCAGAGCGTGCGGTTCCTAGGAACCAGACGAACAGCGCCCCTGCTGGAACGAGGACGTCTACAGTCCAAATGAGGGTGGTGCCCTTAGCCTTAAATTAGGATTTTATTTTTTTTCCTATGAACTAGAAAAGCTTAATGGAATCCAGATCAACCATCGCATAAAAATTACTTTCATCTACCGTAATTGTTGGTAATGGAATGAAGATTTTTGGTCAAATAAAAAGTAACTTTTTACTATTTAAACAGACGTAAGCAGAAGCCTGTCCTCCTGGGTGTTACAGATGAAATGGTGCCAGATCGTTTAGCTGGATTTTATCTAACAAATACCTGCAGCTTGCTGATAAACAGAATGAAGCCTTCAGAGGTTTCTTATTATGTTGGAGAAGATTTCTGCATGTTTTTACAGGCAGGTTGATCTCCGGTGATGAGCTCCGTGCAATCACCCTAATCTCTTTAACTCATCCTCTCAGGTTTAAACAGGCGCTGCTACAAAACACTCATTTTACTTCTCCTCCAAACAATCACTGATGCAGAATGAAGTGATTGCATTAGGACCAAATCTTCCAGATGCGCTGTATAAATGTAAAAGTCTAATGTCTCTTTTTCTTTCCTATGCGCCCGTCAAATGAGCTTTCCTCTACAGGCTCCATCAGTCAGTGCGTTCTGACACGGTCGCCGGGCCACAAGTCCGCCTCCAACCCCAGAGACTCCACACAGGGGACTGCAACACAGAGAGGCGACTCAGTGACAGAATAAAACCAGTTAATCATCAGGCAACTTTCCAGAAACAAAGGACACTCAGACCAGTGCTGGGAATAAACTTTTAGCAAGATCCTAGAAATGAGACCAAAGATAATTTCAGTCTAAGATGAAATCAGATCAAAATGTCGACGCTGAAGCCCAGGAAAAGGCCAGAGCACCTCTACTGTTCCAGTTCAGCCACGTTAGACCGTCTGCAGCGGCTTCATGGCATATTTCCATGGTATATCCCATGAAGTACGTCCCGGCAGGACAGGACGGATCCCCCTTCCCTGACTTCCAGTTGAGAAAATATGATCAGTTGCATTGAGAGACCAGCTGACCAGATCCATTGATTGAGTTCTGGTGAAATGAAGAGAGAGCTCAGAGAAGACACAGCGAAGCAGGGACAGAGCAGGGAGGTCAGGGAGCTGCAGGAGCAGCAGGACAATGTGAGCTCCTCCTTCATGAGTCAGGACAGACAGAGACCATGTCTCAATGCCTCATAGCTGCCAGTCTCTGCATGGCTTAGCACCTAAATACATCACAGACTTGCTATCAGTGTATCAACCCTCCAGACCACTCAGGTCTTCTGGCTCCAGCCTGCTCTGCAGACCTAGAACCAGAACTAAACATGGAGAAGCAGCATTTAGTTCCTCTGCTCCACTTATCTGGAACAAACTTCCAGAAAACTCTAAAAGTGCGAAAAGCCTGAGTTCCTTTAAATCAAGACTAAAAACACATTTGTTTAGGATTGCCTTCCACTGTTCTAGTTAAACAGTTCAACTGAAACATATTTTCTTTAGTCCAACTGTTTTTAATATTCTTTTTTGTTTTCTTCATTTTTTATTTTATTTTATTTTTGTCCTACTTGCTTTGATTCTGTTTTATCTTCCTGTATTTTAATCATGTAAAACACTTTGAATTGAATTGTGCTAAACAAATAAATTTGCCTTGCTTCTTTTTCTATGTCTGCTTCTGTCTCCTTGAACCCCAGTGGGCCTCAGCAGATGGCCGCTCACACTGAGCCTGGTTCTGCTGGAGGTTTCTTCCTGTTCAAAGGGAGTTTTTCCTCTCCACTGTCGCTACAAGCATGCTTAGTGTGAGGGATTGCTGAAGAGTCAATGAGTCGATGCAATCAGCTGGTTTTCCTTAGATAGAAAACTTTGAATCAATCTGACTGGATGATCTGGTGAACTGGAAAGTGACCTGAGATGACATGATGTGAATTGGAGCTATAGAAATAAACTGAATAGAATGGTGAAAGGATGACTAATCTTTCTCCAGTACAGTCATGGCCAAAAGTTTTGAGAATGATTCAAATGTTAATATTTACAAAGTCTACTGCTTCAGTTTTTATAACAGCAATCTGCATAAACTCCAGAATGTTCTAAAGATTGATCAGCGTAACAGCAATTAATTGCAAAGTCAATATTTGCCTAGAAAATGAACTTTATCACCAAAACACATTTCATGGTGATTGCAGCCCTGCCTTAAAGGAGCAGCTACCATGGTTCCAGTGATTGGTCCATGAACACAGGTGTGGGTGGTGATGAGGACAGGGCTGCAGATCAATCTGTCAGGATTCAGTCAGAATGACGCCACTGGACACTTTAAAAAGAGGCTGCTGCTCGGCATCATTGGTTCTCTGCTGTGAACCATGGTTATCTCTAAAGAAACACCTGCAGTCATCATTGCACTGCACAAAGATGGCCGAACAGGAAAGAGAATGGCAGCTAGAGAGATTGCACCTCAGTCAGCAATCTATGGCGTCATCAAGAACTTCAAGGAGAGAGGTTCCATTGCTGCCAAAAAGGCTCCAGGACGCCAAGAAAGACCAGCGAGCGCCAGGACCGTCTCTGAAAAGTGTTTCAGCTGCGGGATCGGGCTACCAGCGGTGCAGAGCTTGCTCAGGAATGGCAGCAGGCAGGTGTGAGTGCATCTGCACTGTGAGGCGGAGACTCTTGGAGCAAGGCCTGGTCTCAAGGAGGGCAGCAAAGAAGCCACTTCTCTCCAGGAAAACCATCAGGGACAGACTGATATTCTGCTAAAGGTCCAGGGAGGGGACTGCTGAGGACTGGGGGAAAGTCATTTCCTCTCAGCAATCCCCTTTTCCATTGTTTGGGACATCTGGAAAACAGCTGGTTGGGAGAAGACCAGGTGAGCGCTACCAGCAGTCTGGTCTCATGCCGACTGTAAAGCATCCTGGAACCATTCATGGTGGTATTGCTTCTCAGCCAAGGGAGGCGGCTCTCTCACAGTCTGACCTAAAAACAGCCATGAATAAAGAACGGAACCAGAATGTCCTCCCAGAGCAACTTCTCCCAACCGTCCCAGAGCAACTTCTCCCAACCGTCCCAGAGCAACTTCTCCCAACCGTCCCAGAGCAGTTTGGTGTTGAACGATGCCTTTTCCAGCATGATGGAGCACCTCGCCATAAAGCAAAGCTGATATCTAACTGGCTCAGGGAACAAAACAGAGAGATGTTGGGTCCATGGCCTGGAAACTCCCCTCATCTTAATCCATTGGTCAATCATCAACAGAATCCTGACCAAATTCGAGCATTGATGGAGCAGAATGGACGCCATCAGTCAAGATTTGGTCCAGAAGCTGATGGAGAGCAGCCAGGGAGAAATGTCCTGAAGAAGAGGAGTCAACACTGCAAATATTGACTTCCTGCTTTAACTCATTCTGTCATTAAAAGCTTTGGTTACTCAGAATATGAGTGAAATTGTATTTCTGAATGTGACGACAACATCTGACATGAAAAGCAGAGGGCAGCAGATCAGGTGAAATTTTAATATTTGTGTGATTCTCAGTACTTTTGTCCATGACCGTAGACTTTGTGGACATACTAGGAATGCCCAATATATCGCTGCTGTCATCTCTATCGGCCATTACTAATCAATTTTTATATATATGGAATGTTTTCATTAATGTTGCTGATGATTTAGAGCATTAAAGGTCCATCTTTAATCATAAACAGTTTATTTTATAAGTTGTTGCTATTGTTGGACAGCATTAAATAACTGTAAGCCATCAGGAACTACAGGTGCATCAGCTCCCCACCTGTTCTACAGAAGCATCATTAACAACTTTAAACCTTCACATTTCTACCAGGAACATGTTTGTTTTATTTCAATTCTAGAAACTAGCATCCTGTTCAGGAGCAGCATCTGATCCAGTTACCATAACAACTGTATCCTAGGAATGAGGTGCAGCTCGCTGTCAGTGTTCCTGCAGGTTAAATCCCAGCAGCAGCTTCTGGATCATATCAGGGTCTACCCGCTTTAACAGCCGGGGTATTGCTCTGTGGTCAGCGGGCAGAGGAACCAGGACTTCAGCCACTGTCGCAACAAGTCTGGGCCTTCTGCCGCTCAGTGACAGCCGGAGCAAAGCTAACGGCAGCAGCCCGCTAACGGCGGCGGGAAAACCTCCTTACTTGATCCTGGAGCTCATCTTTAGCGGCGGCCGGAGGATCCCGTCGGTCGGAGATGGTTTCAGAGCCCAGCTGCCCCTCAAACACTGCTAAACAACACTGCCATAGTGGACTTCCATGCGCACGTCACGCTCCTTCGCGCAGTGCTCACTGGGATATGTAGTTCTCCACTGGCGACGGCAGGGACGTTTACAGGCTCAGTGAACTCCAGGTTCCAGAATGCACCGCGGCCGGTTGGCTTCATTCAGCCTCCGTTAGTTCAATGCTGGGACAGATTAACTACATGTTCTGTATGTTTACTCAACTTTCTGAAGTGACAGATTTATAATTATTTTAATGTTTTATGCTATAACATTACACCGCTTTCTACTGTTTATAACTGTGCTTTTCTTTTACAGGTTTTAATGATAATAGAACTAAAACAGAAATGTTTTATTTCAGTTAATCTGAGGATAAACAGTCTACCCTGTGATATCGGTTTTTTCTAATGAGTTTAGATCATGTTTTTTTCCTGCTGCTTCTACAGATCTTTTTTTTTAATAAAAACTATTGAATCTAATAAAAGTAGCATTTTTGTTGGACTTATTCAGTCAGGTTTTGGTCCTCATCTGTTTGATGGATTTTTTTAAGGAAGCTTTTCTTCTATAGCAACTGTTTTCCTGCAAACCCCTCCATCCTTAAACTATATCCTTTAGATCAATGTGTTAAAAGTGGCCCAGCAGGTCCTGCAGATGATCTTTCGCCAGGTGTGAAAATGTTGATGACTTTAGTAAACCCGGCTGACCTAGAGGGCTGTTCACAGAGCTATTTCCAAAACCGTCTAAAAAATGGTTTAGTCAAAGAATAGATCATCAAACCTATCTGAACTAAATTTACACACATTTTCACATCATGTCATCTCAGGTCACTTTCCAGTTCACCAGATCATCCAGTCAGATTGATTCAAAGTTTTCTGTCTAAGGAAAACCAGCTGATTGCATCGACTCATTGACTCTTCAGCAATCCCTCACACTAAGCATGCTTGTAGCGACAGTGGAGAGGAAAAACTCCCTTTGAACAGGAAGAAACCTCCAGCAGAACCAGGCTCAGTGTGAGCGGCCATCTGCTGAGGCCCACTGGGGTTCAAGGAGACAGCCAACCCTAACCCCTTTACAAGAGAACAGAAGACCTCGCCTGTTCACCCAGGCCAACAATTCCCTTTAACGACCCCCCTTTCAGAGACATAGACAGGTATGGGGCATTGCAGGCTAACAAAGAACCCAAACAACCCAGGACATCTTGAATTGAAAAAGCTTCCTGGATGGAAGAGAAACGTTTTTAAACTAGGAAACAAAGTCCAGTGGATTATTAATTTACTTTCTTGGTATTCAATAGATTTATGAATAGATGAGGAGTTCAACCTCCCAACGGTGTTACCAAACATACTCCCTCGGTCGTCAGGCTGCAGTTATCACTTGTGCATTTTTTCTGTCACACCTCCATCCAAGTTTCCATTAGTATGACACGTCTTTCTAACGATGAGCCTCGTCAATAATGGCCCTAAAGGAAGAGTTTTAGTGACAGCTGTCAGGTCAGCAGTGCTCCCCATGATTCTGGAAGTCTTATAACAGTGTGGCGGTTGTATATAGTTCTAAAATTTAATTAATTTATTAGTTTCTCTTCTGAGTCTTTTTCCATTCATCCATACATCCAAGTAGGTCACAGGTTCTGTACAGACATCCCTCTGCCTGGAGACTCTAGCACATACAGGCCAGATGACCCCCGTTATCATCCTCATGCTTGAACCTAGGAGGGTCCCAGTGGGACAGGGGTCTCCTCCCAGTGGGACAGGGGTCTCCTCCCAATGGGACAGTGTTCTCCTCCCAATGGGACAGTGTTCTCCTCCCAATGGGACAGGGGTCTCATCCCAATGGGACAGTGTTCTCCTCCCAATGGGACAGGGGTCTCCTCCCAATGGGACAGTGTTCTCCTCCCAATGGGACAGTGTTCTCCTCCCAATGGGACAGGGGTCTCCTCCCAATGGGACAGTGTTCTCCTCCCAATGGGACAGGGGTCTCCTCCCAATGGGACAGGGGTCTCTTCCCAATGGGACAGTGGTTTCCAGCTGTCCAGTATTGGGTGAAACACAACAGATGGGTATTTTCTCCTCCCTCCTCACAACTTCAGAATAAAAACTTACATTCTGCCTTTCAGAATAAAAGCTTACATTCTGCCTTCACAATAAAAGCTTACATTCTGCCTTCACAATAAAAGCTTACATTCTGTCTTCACAATAAAAGCTTACACTCTGCTTTAACAATAAAAGCTTACATTCTACCTTCAGAATAAAAGCTTACATTCTACCTTCAGAATAAAAGCTTACATTCTACCTTCAGAATAAAAGCTTACATTCTACCTTCACAATAAAAGCTTACATTCTGCCTTCACAATAAAAGCTTACATTTTACCTTCACAATAAAAGCTTATATTCTGCCTTCACGATAAAAGCTTATATTCTGCCTTCACGATAAAAGCTTACATTCTACCTTCACAATAAAAGCTTACATTCTGCCTTCACAATAAAAGCTTACATTCTACCTTCACAATAAAAGCTTACATTCTGCCTTCACGATAAAAGCTTACATTCTGCCTTCAGAATAAAAGCTTACATTCTACCTTCAGAATAAAAGCTTACATTCTGCCTTCACAATAAAAGCTTACATTCTGCCTTCACAATAAAAGCTTACATTCTACCTTCACAATAAAAGCTTACATTCTGCCTTCACAATAAAAGCTTACATTTTACCTTCACAATAAAAGCTTACATTCTACCTTCACAATAAAAGCTTGCATTTTACCTTCACAATAAAAGCTTACATTTTACCTTCAGAATAAAGGCTTACATTCTCAGTGATGGGAGTAACGTTACTAACGCCGTTACCTTTTTTTTTAGTAACAAGTAATCTAAATTATTACTCTTACTGTAACTATGATGCCATTACCATTGCCGACACCCCGTTACTGCGCGTTATACTCAGGTCGCACAATGAACCTTTTTTTCATGCTAGGACTCGTGAGCGCCTTGTCATGAGAGAGAGGAGGATGAGAATGATTGATGTATAGTGACATTCCGTCTGTAAGTTGGGTAGGTGGGTGTTTCCGCTGGTGGGTGTTAACGTACAGCACACACAGAGAGATGGAGAGTGAGGAGGACTCCCGCAGCAAAAAACCTTTTTCCACATGGAAATAACGGTGTTACGTCGAGCTGCGTTTCCCCATCAGATACGCTTTGCCCTGCATCTCCACACAGCGCAGGCGGCATGATTGACCGTGCAAGTGATAGGAAATGCGCATGCTCGCTAAAGGAGCGCAACAGTCGCCCTGTGCTCGATGGATGGATGATGGATGGATGATGGATGGATGGATGGATGGATGGATGATGGATGGATGATGGATGGATGATGGATGGATGGATGGATGATGGATGGATGGATGGATGATGGATGGATGATGGATGGATGGATGGATGGATGATGGATGGATGGATGGATGATGGATGATGGATGGATGGATGGATGATGGATGGATGGATGGATGGATGGATGGATGATGGATGGATGGATGGATGGATGATGGATGATGGATGGATGGATGATGGATGGATGGATGATGGATGGATGGATGGATGGATGATGGATGATGGATGGATGGATGATGGATGGATGGATGGATGGATGATGGATGGATGTTGCAGTATCTATAACAACCCAAACTCACAGGATTTCAGAATCAGACATCGCCAGTTATTAATTTCATAAACTCACCAGATCTGAACGCCCTGTTAAAAACCTCCCCCCCATAGAGGTAATGCAGCCTGATGATATTTACACCCCGTCAGATAGCGTTCCCCCCATGTAAAGCAGGGGAACGCCATCTGACGGGGTTTATAGGCCCGTCAGATAGCGTTCCCCCCTGATGTCATTTACGTTGAGTTGCACTAAATGCTAAACTCTCTGCAGGTTCTTGTCTTTGTCGTCCGCTCTATTCAGCTGGCTTTGGAAACACACGGCGAGAAGGTGGGGGCCGGGGGGGAGGGCTACGGGGGCGAGAAACGGAAAAGTAACGCAGTAGTTACTTTTACTAGTAACTAGTTACTTTTATTGTGGAGTAACTCAGTTAGTAACTCAGTTACTTTTTGGGAGAAGTAACTAGTAACTATAACTAATTACTTTTTCAAAGTAACGTGCCCAACGCTGTACATTCTACCTTCACCATAAAAGCTTACATTACATGAAGGGAAGCAGTCATATTTCCACCACAATATATTCTATTTCCTATAAATGAAACCATAGACCGTTAGATTTGGATGATATTTTCAGTTCAAGAATAAGGTCTGATTGAAAGCAGGGGGCGCTGTTGTCCCTCTGCGCTCGGAGTGGTTCTCTGGCATCACATGTCGGAACTGGCAGAGCTGCGACGTCTGACCCAGTTTGGAGGAAGCGCTCTTTGTCACATTTCCTCCCGTCAGAAACTCATCTCATTCAGAAACCAGCGCAGCGCGGCGCGGCGTGGGGCGGGGGAGAGGGACCGCAGCCACGCGCACAGACTCAGCAAGTTTAGCTGCTGCCACACCGGGTTCTGGTTCAGGACGGGCTCCTCTCAGGTAAGACCTGCAGGGACGAGGACTTTAGGGAGGTGTCTGACTGACAGTCTGCAGCAGGAGCTCCTCACCGAGGAGGAGCAGAGGGAGGGAGGAGGAGCAGAGGAGCGCTGCCAGCAGGGCGCGTGCTGTCTGTCTGACGTGATCAGCGGGATTATGGCCCCACAAAGTCTGGTTGTTTTCAGGAAACTGGTCCTGTGATGCTGCAGGCGCCTGATGCAGACCGTGGATGTCCTCCATGCTGCTGCTCTCCTCTTCTTGGTGGTTTAGAGGGAATCCTGTTAAAGTTTGGTTTGGTCTGAAACTGATCTTTACCTGAGTGACGTATCTGACTGATTCTGGCCTCACCTTTACAGCTGCTGGGGTCCATTAGGTCAGGATGGTCTGGATCCTCAGAGCAGCTTTCACAGTCTGCTGTTTCACCAGCAGAAACATCCAGAAAATCATTCACAGACTGTATGTATGATAAAGATATGATACAGATAGATTAGCAAGGAAACAGAGAAAGGAGAAAACTAAATATGTTAGATGAAAAATTAAACCCTCACTAAGGAAACAGAAAAAAGCACAAATAATCATTCCATATTCTAAAATCTTCAATATTAAAAACATGAATCCAAACACCTGACAGAAATTAATTAGAACTTAATAAGTGGCTATAATATAAGATCATGGCTGATAAAGTAGTTTATATCAAACGCTGTCGTTTTAATTTATTAAAATATGAGTAAAGATCTTCTCAGGTCAGAATGAACAGATAAACATCAGTCTGAGCAGAGGAGCCTCACTGTGGGAGGAGCTGAGCGTTCTCTGCTCCTCTGGAGAGGAGGCCGGGTCCTGCTGAAGCCTGCAGGCTGGAGAGGAGGCCTGGTCCTGCTGATGCCTGCAGGCTGGAGGGAGGCCGGGTCCTGCTGAAGCCTGCAGGCTGGAGAGGAGGCCTGGTCCTGCTGAAGCCTGCAGGCTGGAGAGGAGGCCGGGTCCTGCCTTAAGCCTGCAGGCTGGAGAGGAGGCCGGGTCCTGCTGAAGCCTGCAGGCTGGAGAGGAGGCCTGGTCCTGCTGATGCCTGCAGGCTGGAGAGGAGGCCTGGTCCTGCTGAAGCCTGCAGGCTGGAGGGAGGCCTGGTCCTGCTGAAGCCTGCAGGCTGGAGAGGAGGCCTGGTCCTGCTGAAGCCTGCAGGCTGGAGAGGAGGCCTGGTCCTGCTGATGCCTGCAGGCTGGAGAGGAGGCCTGGTCCTGCTGAAGCCTGCAGGCTGGAGAGGAGGCCTGGTCCTGCTGATGCCTGCAGGCTGGAGAGGAGGCCTGGTCCTGCTGATGCCTGCAGGCTGGAGGGAGGCCGGGTCCTGCTGAAGCCTGCAGGCTGGAGAGGAGGCCTGGTCCTGCTGATGCCTGCAGGCTGGAGAGGAGGCCTGGTCCTGCTGAAGCCTGCAGGCTGGAGAGGAGGCCGGGTCCTGCCTTAAGCCTGCAGGCTGGAGAGGAGGCCGGGTCCTGCTGAAGCCTGCAGGCTGGAGAGGAGGCCTGGTCCTGCTGATGCCTGCAGGCTGGAGAGGAGGCCTGGTCCTGCTGAAGCCTGCAGGCTGGAGGGAGGCCTGGTCCTGCTGAAGCCTGCAGGCTGGAGGGAGGCCTGGTCCTGCTGAAGCCTGCAGGCTGAGGGAGGCCTGGTCCTGCTGATGCCTGCAGGCTGGAGGGAGGCCTGGTCCTGCTGATGCCTGCAGGCTGGAGAGGAGGCCTGGTCCTGCTGATGCCTGCAGGCTGGAGGGAGGCCGGGTCCTGCTGAAGCCTGCAGGCTGGAGAGGAGGCCGGGTCCTGCTGAAGCCTGCAGGCTGGAGAGGAGGCCTGGTCCTGCTGAAGCCTGCAGGCTGGAGAGGAGGCCTGGCCCTGCTGATGCCTGCAGGCTGGAGGGAGGCCGGGTCCTGCTGAAGCCTGCAGGCTGGAGAGGAGGCCTGGTCCTGCTGAAGCCTGCAGGCTGGAGAGGAAGCCGGGTCCTGCTGAAGCCTGCAGGCTGGAGAGGAGGCCGGGTCCTGCTGAAGCCTGCAGGCTGGAGGGAGGCCTGGTCCTGCTGAAGCCTGCAGGCTGAGGGAGGCCTGGTCCTGCTGATGCCTGCAGGCTGGAGGGAGGCCTGGTCCTGCTGATGCCTGCAGGCTGGAGAGGAGGCCTGGTCCTGCTGATGCCTGCAGGCTGGAGGGAGGCCGGGTCCTGCTGAAGCCTGCAGGCTGGAGAGGAGGCCGGGTCCTGCTGAAGCCTGCAGGCTGGAGAGGAGGCCTGGTCCTGCTGAAGCCTGCAGGCTGGAGAGGAGGCCTGGTCCTGCTGATGCCTGCAGGCTGGAGGGAGGCCGGGTCCTGCTGAAGCCTGCAGGCTGGAGAGGAGGCCTGGTCCTGCTGAAGCCTGCAGGCTGGAGAGGAAGCCGGGTCCTGCTGAAGCCTGCAGGCTGGAGAGGAGGCCGGGTCCTGCTGAAGCCTGCAGGCTGGAGAGGAGGCCGGGTCCTGCTGAAGCCTGCAGGCTGGAGAGGAGGCCTGGTCCTGCTGAAGCCTGCAGGCTGGAGGGAGGCCTGGTCCTGCTGAAGCCTGCAGGCTGAGGGAGGCCTGGTCCTGCTGATGCCTGCAGGCTGGAGGGAGGCCTGGTCCTGCTGATGCCTGCAGGCTGGAGAGGAGGCCTGGTCCTGCTGATGCCTGCAGGCTGGAGGGAGGCCGGGTCCTGCTGAAGCCTGCAGGCTGGAGAGGAGGCCGGGTCCTGCTGAAGCCTGCAGGCTGGAGAGGAGGCCTGGTCCTGCTGAAGCCTGCAGGCTGGAGAGGAGGCCTGGTCCTGCTGAAGCCTGCAGGCTGGAGAGGAGGCCGGGTCCTGCTGAAGCCTGCAGGCTGGAGAGGAGGCCGGGTCCTGCTGAAGCCTGCAGGCTGGAGAGGAGGCCTGGTCCTGCTGAAGCCTGCAGGCTGGAGAGGAGGCCGGGTCCTGCTGAAGCCTGCAGGCTGGAGAGGAGGCCGGGTCCTGCTGAAGCCTGCAGGCTGGAGAGGAGGCCTGGTCCTGCTGAAGCCTGCAGGCTGGAGAGGAGGCCTGGTCCTGCTGAAGCCTGCAGGCTGGAGAGGCGGCCTGGTCCTGCTGAAGCCTGCAGGCTGGAGAGGAGGCCGGGTCCTGCTGAAGCCTGCAGGCTGGAGAGGAGGCCGGGTCCTGCTGAAGCCTGCAGGCTGGAGAGGAGGCCGGGTCCTGCTGAAGCCTGCAGGCTGGAGAGGAGGCCGGGTCCTGCTGAAGCCTGCAGGCTGGAGAGGAGGCCGGGTCCTGCTGAAGCCTGCAGGCTGGAGGGAGGCCTCCTCTGCAGCTGATGCTGCATGGCGTCCATCTGAGCTCTGGAGGTGAAAGACAGCAGAACTGAAAGGTCACCTGATGCTTGGGCTGCAACTAATGATTGCTTTGCTTATCAATTATTCTGTTGATTATTATAATAATCAGAGCCAAAGGTTCCTTAAAGAGGATTTTATACAGAAATAAACCAGGTGAAACTAAAACTGTTCCTGGATAAAGCGTATTTACAGATGAAAAGGTTTTTAATCTTCAATGCAAAATATTTATATATAGTTTTTCACATTCTTGGTATAATTGCTGCTCTCAGCTCTGTCAGCTAAAGGTGTGTTTTCAAGTTTTTATATTCCAGTTTAACAATTAATCGATGTCCAAATGTAGCCGGGTCAGTACCGTTCATTCAGGTTCAGGGTTTTTTTTTTTTTAAACCTTTCTCCTTCTTTGTTTACATGCTGCCTGTTTGCCAGTGAGTGAAAACAAGCAGCAAATGGCTAAACGGGAAAGAAGCTCTGCAAAAAAAACAAAATACCAAAAGCAACCTTTAATCTAGAGATTATTCAAAGTTGCTCCAGACCAGAGCCTCAGTAAATGGGAGGTCCAGGAGGAGGAAACGGTTCGGTGGTTCAGATGGTCCAGTCCCATCTGGTGCCAGGAATTACTTGCATGCCTTTTTGCATGAAGACGTTTTAATTTTAGCTCATAGAAATCATGAAATGCTTTGGTGACTTTCAGTTGTGTGACGTGAGCTGCAGCTTAGTTTAACTTTAGTCAATGAGCTGCTCGTCGTTCATTCACTCACAGTTTCTTTCCTTTTTTGACCAACAAAGCAGATGTGAGAATATTAGAGGGGAAGCTAAAAGAGCTGACTCATGAAAACAGGCAACATGAACATCCTTTTACTCTAATGTTCTCTGGGTTTCAACAGTTCCACAAAGACATGTGGATTTAACCTTTAGGACATTTCATCCCAGTAATGTCAATAACGTCCCTGCATTTAATGCAAACATGGTTGATCAGACAAACTAGACAGAGATGTTTATCAGTGTTTGGTTTCCACCACCTCTCAGCCAAGCTCTTCTCCTGCCGTTCGTAGTTCTTTGTGTTTTATAGTTTTATCTCCTGTCGCTGTTTGTTGCAGGTGTTTGAGTCAACATGGAAGCAGAAAACAACAACCAGCCTGCTCTGGACAATCACAACAATCTGTGCACGCTAAAAGCTCAGGAGGATCAGGTGAGAGGGGTGGTGCCTCCAGCGGAGGATCAGACGTTCACAGTAAATGTTGCTGTCTTAAAGTAACACTTTTAGTGTTAAAGTAACACTTAAGAGTACATTTGGTCCCACTCTGAATTAGTGTGGGACCAAATGCACTCTCAAAGTGCTACTTTAACACTCAAAGTGTTATTTTACCACTGCAACATTTACTGTGTTGGAGCTGCTACTGGCAGGCGTCCATGTGGGCGTGTCAGACCGGACCATCTAGCACCGCCGACCTCAGTCTGACTACTGTTTTATTTCTCTGACCCTCCCATTGAACAGAAAAACGCATCAAGCCTGAAGTACTGCTGCACTGCGGCCAACTTCCGCATTGAGAAGAAGATCGGACGCGGTCAGTTCAGCGAGGTTTATAAAGCCACGTATCTGCTGGACGGCCAGCTCGTTGCACTCAAGAAAGTCCAGGTATGCTGCCTCAGAAACACTCCAGGAAGTAGTCCCGCCCCAGTGTGTCGGCCACTGGCAGGAGGCTCATATCCATTAACCTAAAACATTTTACAGTGCAACACACTCAGATAACCACACTCTGCTCTACCACTGCAGATCTTTGAGATGATGGATATGAAGGCTCGTAAGGACTGCATCAAGGAGATTGATCTTCTGAAGGTAAGGCGCTAATGGTAAACTGAGACTTTGACTTAAATTAAAACCCCTGCAGACATTAGTCCTGCATAATCCTGGTGATTTTAATCACCAGTTATTGCCACAAATGCATGCGGCTGCTGTGCCCGTAGCTTAGCAACAACAGAACTGATGACATCACTCAAAGTTTCAGGAAAGGCAGAAGGTGGAATATAAACTGTTGCCAAAACACTGGTAAACCCTCTAGGCCGATAATACGGTCGGAAACAACAGTTCAGCATCTGGGCTGCAGTGATGAATCTTCTCACCAACATGTCCTCCATCTGTTGGTCACTAACTCTGCCAACCCCCCTCCTTTGAGTTTCCCAGTCTTCTTTAAATGTCTGCCTGCTGGTACGGTCAATTCAATTCAATTCAGTTTATTTATATAGCGCCAAATTCACAACACATGTCATCTCAAGGCACTTTACAGTTCAACCAGATCATACAGTCAAATTGATACAAAGTTTTCTATCTAAGGAAAACCAGCTGATTGCATTGACTCATTGACTCAAATACAATCCCCCACACTAAGCATGCTTGTAGCGACAGTGGAGAGGAAAAACTCCCTTTTAACAGGAAGAAACCTCCAGCAGAACCAGGCTCAGTGTGAGCGGCCATCTGCCGAGGCCGACTGGGGTTCAAGGAGACAGAAGCAGAGATACAAAAAGCAGCTGTAAAAGGCGGCCCCGTCCAGAGTCAGAGAGACGCCGGAGTCTGAGCTATGATCCTGCAGCCATGTTTCAGTCAAACACATCATGCTGCATTGCTGGTATTCTGGCTGGGTGCTTGCTGGGACTGGGAGTTCTTCTAAGATGTTTGCTAAAGATCTACATTGGCCATGATGACTGATGGAAGAGATATTTTAAATTTCTTCTTGCTCTCTCTTCTTCTTTGCTACTTGCATCCCGGCACCTCCTTCTAAACTCTGTTGGTACTTGTAGAAGTAGTTGAAGTGTTATTTAGAGATGTTAAAGACCTGCTGCTCCTGGGTGTGATAAAATCAACTTGCTATGGTTGCTATGGTTGCTATGGTTACGCATCATAACAAGCATCCAAAAAGGACAGAAATATCAGTGAAAAACCCTCCAGTTTCACATCTTTCAACAACAGAGGAGAAAAAGTTTAGAAAAAAGAAACTGATCCACAAAGAAAGGAATATCAGAGGAAGGCTAGCAGAGCGACTCCAACATTCAGCCTCCTTAAGCAGTACTGAACTCTAGAACATCATGGATCCTTCCTGGAGTAAATCTCTTCTGCTGTAATTATTGATCTTTTCCCCTGAGCTTCATCTTCCTTCACGTCAAAATCCAGTTTACCTGCTACGCAGATGACACCTCGCTCTACCCCGCCTGCAACCCCTGCCATGTCAGCCCCCCTTCCCTCTCTCCTCGTACCCCTCAGATATCGACTCTTAGTTCAAAACAAATTTTCTTGAACTAAACTCAGATAAAACAAAAATTCTCTTAACCAACAGCTTTTCTTTGACTATTGACAGCTTCTAATCTCCCCCTCCTTTAAAGTGACGTGCCTGGGTGTCATCCTTGACAGCCCCCTCCTCTTTAAACCCCAAATAAATAGCATCACCTGTTCTGCTTATTTCCACATGCAGGCTATGAACTGCTTTGTCCCTGTCAGCCCCTCTTCACTTTGTCCTTATTCATGATTTCATCGCCTGCTGTAGTTTCCTCCTGTTCCTGCAGCCCATAGTATTACCCCCACCCCAACCCTCCACCTTATCAGCCCCGTTCTTAGACAGCTTCATGTTCTCCCCATCATGGCCTCATGCCACCGAGGCCCTGACTCCTGCATCACTGGGATCATGTGTACTTCATATTCTGTAGTATTGTGTTAACTTTCAATTCTATTCAGTTTATTTCTATAGCTCCAATTCACATCATGTCATCTCAGGTCACTTTCCAGTTCACCAGATCATCCAGTCAGATTGATTCAAAGTTTTCTATCTAAGGAAAACCAGCTGATTGCATCGACTCATTGACTCTTCAGCAATCCCTCACACTAAGCATGCTTGTAGCGACAGTGGAGAGGAAAAACTCCCTTTGAACAGGAAGAAACCTCCAGCAGAACCAGGCTCAGTGTGAGCGGCCATCTGCTGAGGCCCACTGGGGTTCAAGGAGACAGAAGCAGACATAGAAAAAGAAGCATAGATACAAAAGGCAACTGTCAACCAGCTCCACAGGCGGCCCCGTCCAGGAAACACACAGCCAGGCAGACGAGCTCCGAGCCAGCTCCCATGTCAGAGGATGAAGAGAGCACATCCAGTTAGTCACAGTCAGAGAAACAGGACTACACTGGAAAACAGGCCAAGCTCCAACATCTAGAAACAAAGGTGTTGATGGCAGCAGCACAGCTGATATTTCTCTCCAGGATGGTGTCACAGCCAAACAGCAGTGACACCATCAGAAACCTTTATTCATTTTAATCGGACAGATTCAAACAAAAGCCTGAAAGTTTCTTTGGTTCACTGATCACCTTAAAGCAGGAAGCATTACGTTGATTTTTTGGGGTGATTAAAGTTGACTTTAATTCCAGTTTACTCTGAGCTGGAATTAAAACCTAACAGTGGTAGCTAAATGTTCACTAAATGGAAATATTTAGCCAGCTTTAAGTGGTAGCTGTCGCTACCCGATTCTTCCCAGAAGCCTGATCCATGCTGCGCATACGCAAACAGAATAATAACATCTGATCGCCAAAAACGTAAGTAATGAAGGTACTGAAAATACTTATTTATATTCCTCAATCATTAAAGAATGCTAAACTACATCGTATAGAAAATATAGAAGATTTTTCTGAAAGAAAAGGTTACGTATTACATTCTCTCCATTGTATTGCGTGACATCATCGTCGGACATGCTCTGAGCAGTCACAGTATTGTTTCAAAGTATTGCTTTTTCAGTTTTTAGAATATGCAATATTTATGCAAATAGAAAATATTCAAAAGGAATGCGCAGGACGGACGGAGCTTCAGAGACGGATCGGGTGGTGAGAGTTGCGGAATCAAAAAATATCTTCTGCTTAGGTTTAGCTAGCATGAGATGGTCGGTAAAGATAAAAACGCTCCTTTGGAATAATTACTAAGAATGTTCTTCCTGTTTGTGTTTTTCAGCAACTGAATCATCCAAATGTAATCAAGTATCTGGACTCCTTTATTGAAGACAACGAGCTGAACATTGTGTTGGAGCTGGCAGATGCTGGAGATCTTTCCCAAATGATAAAGGTCAGGCGCCACAACCAAGAGCTCGCTTTGGTTAGATCAGATGGAAAATTAAAAACCTTAAAAATGTTTAGACACCACTAAAAAAACAAAAGGAACACTTTGAACGAGGATTAGAACACATTGAAAGACTAATCGTGCTGGATATCCAAACTGAAAGGCAATGGCTAACATGTTGGCAGCATTAGGAGGACACATGGTTGGCTGAAGATAGACTTAACCTGAAAAACTGCTGCAGCTGGTCCACATGGCGGGCAGGTCCTTCAGTAGCTCTCCAAGGTCCTGACTGGTTGGTCTGCAGAGGAAGACCTCCTAGGGACAAGGGCGTCAGGAGGTCGCATCACATCACTGAGCTCCCGGACAGTTTGAGGTGCAACCTGGTAGTATCAGATAGACCTGAACATGATGATCCAGAGATGTCTAATTGGATTAGATCACTGAGGTCATTTAGTGCACCTGCTGATATAAATATGACCATCTAACAGCTGAAAACACTCCTACTCAGTATTCTGCTTATTTAACCAATAACATAAATTCATTTAGACTTGTGTATTCATGACTGGCATCAATATGGACCTCTTACACCTTCTAACAGTTAAATGAAATAAACATGGCATATTTTCAGTGTTGTGGAACCTTAACTGTCATGGTTGGTTTAAGTGATCTGACCCACATGCAGAGAACCACTCAGAGACCAAGGAGAAACGTTTAACAGGTTTATTAAATGTAGATGAATAACAGAAGTTGGATCTGGAACTCAGCGGACTGGTGAATCGGAACTGGAAAGTCTGAAGGGGAGATCACAGTGATCAGTTCAGGGATCGTAGGAAATTTGACTGAGGCTTGAATATTACTGAAGAGGAACTCAAGTTTGAAGGGGCTCTTGTTAATCCCTGAATCCAGCTTGTGGGGGTTAATCTAGAGAGGAGACAGATAGACAAACGTTGGACCCAGAGGAGTAAAGGAGCGGACTGTCACTTGGATTTCCGATGAGGACTTGAACGGATCATGTGGAGGTTTTCCCCTGCTCAGTGTGTACTCAGTTAATCCTTCCAGGGGGAGAAGGTCCAGGTATCTAGTTACTCAGGAAGGCTTCCTGCTGAAGAGCAAAGACAAAAACTTGATATTTCTCAGAGAAACAAAGCTTAGGTTAGATTCTGCTAATCTCAGCTTGGCTAGAGTACCCAAAACTGGCAAACACTCTGGCGTCGACGTAGTGACAGCCCACTGCTCAAATACTCCTCCAGTAATGGTCCAATGAGCCGGATGTGTGCAGGGAGGCCCAACGAGGACAGGGCGCCACCTGGTGGTGGAGAGAGAAAAACAACCAACACAAACAGGATTCTTAACATTAACAAGATAAAGTCTAACATGAACGTCCACCAAAAGATGATAAATGGCTCCTCATCAGTGGACGAGTAGCGTATTTGCATCTATGTGTAACATTTGCAGTCTAATCTGTCTGATACATCTGTTGTGCAATTTTACCCAAAGATTATGAATATATTAAACTGGGAGGTATAGTTAATTAATATGTCATTGAAATCATGGGTAAAGCCAATAAATGTTATCTAATATTATTTAAACAATTCGAACTGTAATCTGCTTACTCACCAGGGTTTAGTCTTTTACATTAAGGTCGGACTCCTGGACTGTTAACCAAAAGGAGGGTAGATCTGACCTGAGTGACAAATCGTTCACTACATAAAATAACTAAAAAACACCAAAGGTTAAAATACAATGATGCCTTTAATAACTATTAATCCCTATCACTGGATTATTTTATATAATGACTGTGTAAATGCTAAACTATACTGAAAATAAGCACAAATAAATAAAAGCAGACAAAAAAGGATTTAAAGAGTCCATTCAAGAGTTTTTGAAGAATGTTCAAGTTTTAAGGCTTAATGCATTAAAAGTTTCCTTTAAAATACCAGCAGATAAATGTGAATAACTAATGCAGAGATTTGAAATGCAATCAATCAGTGAAAATGAACAAAAGACTCAGGAATGCATTAAAATATAGTAACGCTGTAAAGAATGGGTTAATTCAGCTGGTACCAGGCGGTCCGGTTTAGGGGCAGGACAGAGGACTCAGAAAGGCTGCTACCATAGGGAGCTAGCAATAACAAGCTATTGTTATTATCTTGGAGCTAACAATGCTATCAAATCCAACCGTAGTAGCCTAACCCTTGAACCAAATGCAAATGAGGAATTAAGAAGACAGTAACACGCAGCATGGATCATTCAGCCAGGATCAGTTAGCGTTAGCATTCAGTTCAGAACTCTGACTGAGAAACCATCTGCAGTTGAACCAGAAAGCTTCTTTTAAATAAAACACACAACACATCTAAAATGAACTTTTCTGCCTAGCTCTCGCCCAAGCAGAGTATCTGCTAAGCATCAGATGAAAGAGGGGAAAGGTGCTGGCTCAGTGGAATGGAGGAGGTGGGCTTTGGTTCCGTTCTAGAGTCTGATTTGGGTTGGTTGGTTCTGTTCAGTCCTAGAGAAGCAGTGTTGCCAACTCCTCAGAAAGGAAAGTAGCTATTGGCTGTGCTATAAGTCGCTGAATGACGTCATTGCCTAATTTCCATAATATATATATATTTTTTTTTACTTTTTTTTTATTTAACTTTTTCTTTTTTCCCGTGTGGTCCACTAAGGACCTTAAAAATCATGCTAAAACATGAACATTTTGAACCATAACATTTTTTTTTACATTACATTAACAATCTAAATGGGAAAAAGAAGACTATAAAGAATCAATGACAATGTGAGCAAATGGTAATTATTGTTTTTTTTTTTTTTTACTAATAAGAATTAGAATATAGTAACATTGGTTGGGCTGAAAATGGCCTATTAGCTGTTCTATGAGCCCTAATGCAGCCTGGTTAAAAGCCCTAGAATGAAACCACAGGTTTTCTTCCTTTTATGGTTTGATCATGAATATTTAGATGAGCTGTGCTCTGATTGGTTGGTTTACAACGAGGGAAGCTGCTGAGCAAAGACACATCATAGCAACAAGCACTCAGTCACTGAAACATCAGATTGTTGATATGGTAGGGGGACCAGACGTCCTCTTTTTCCCGGATATGTCCTACTTTTCATACCTAAAAAAATGTCCGGGGGGAGTTTCAACATCATCCGGGATTTTGGTCGCCTACAGTGCAGCACGGGTCGAAACAGACCAGGCACTTGAACCGAGCCGTCAGCTCCGGGGCTGGTCTGGGAACTCCGGTGGCCAGGGGCAGGCAGCCATCAGGGGATGAGGCAACCAAACCCGACCCGGTGACGGTAGCCTGGGCATCGGTGGCCCTGTGCTTCCCCCCGCCTGCTCGGTAAGGCAGGCGGGGGGAAGCACGGTAAGGATCGGTTCGAATGCCCGGTCCGGTCCAGTCCGGTCCGGTCCAGTCAGCGGCCCAGCGGCCACCCCCCTGGAAGGGATTCGAACAAACCAGCCAGAAAACCACTGAATTTAAAAGAAAAAGTTCTTAATTTATTTTAAAAAAATGTTCAAAAGATGATAAACTGGGCCTAAAAACAGAGGTCAACAAAACAGACCTCAGTTCAGGTACTAACATAAAGAACTGAAGCACAATCTGACCTAACAAACAAGACATGTGTCATGATGGGTTCCAGAAAAGCCCAGTATGCAGAACACCACGGAGACAGATGAAAAGTTTAACAAGTTTTATTAAGCACAAGCATATGGAATAAACACAGGAACTGGTTCAGGCCTGGGGGCAGGTTCACTGGAGTCTGTGAGGATGACAGTTCAGTTAGCTTGGGAGCAGATGAGTTTGAGTTTGAGAGTTTCTGATTGATACCTTGAGGAGTCCGGGTTTGGCTTTGAGAGAGGAACTGTTGGGTCCAGAGACTGTTTAGTTCAGCAGAGTCCAATAACCGCTTCAGCGTCTTACTTCTAGCGTGAGGGCAGACCTTGGCTTTGGGTTTCCAGCTCTTAGTCCAGAGCTGCATAGGAATCCAGAGAAGAGTCTTCAGGTTTGGCTGAGAGGGCAGGCTCGGCAGGTTAAGCTCTTCCAGAGCTTACAAGGGAAACAGGAATCCTGTAAGCAGAGACAAAGAGGGATTAGAATCCAACCAGGGAACAGAAGCAACGAAGGTACTCAGGAGATGCTAGGCTCAGGTGCTAACCAAACTGGATAAACACTGAGGCGTTGAGGCAAGGTCTGAAGGCAGGTTATATACTGGAGGATCCTCCTGATGATGAGATGCGCCTCAGGTGTGTCGAAGGCTCAGCTCAGGAGGATCCACGGCGAACTCTGCTGGAGAAAGGTGGAACTTCTCCAGATCCCAACTGTCATGATGGGTGTCACAGAGAGTAAGCCCAAGATGCAGAACACACACGGAGGCACTGGTAAAAGTCCAAAGAGTTTATTAAAGGCACAAGCACATGAATCACAGTTCAGGCAGGGAACTAATCCGCTGGGGTCTGTGCGGGGAAAGGGAGATGGCTGGATGTGAGCTGAGTTTGAGCTTCCAGCTCACTGCAGGGAACAACAGGGGAAATCCACATGGGAACCTCTTAGGGAAACTCCACAGAGGAGTCGTCAGGTAGCATCCACGTAGAATTCATGGGTAGGCTCACCAGGGCAGGTTAGCAGGTTAGCTTTCCTAGAGCGTCAGGCTAGGGACTGGCTTCCTGTGATGCAACTCTCCCAGAGCTGCAGGCCAGAGACAGGTGCCAGAGAGACTGCTCTTCCAGGGCTTCACGAAGAGACAGGAGGTTAAGCTCATCCAGAGCTTTCACAAAGAGACAGGAGGTTAAGCTCATCCAGAGCTTTCACAAAGAGACAGGAGGTTAAGCTCATCCAGAGCTTTCACGAGGAGACAGGTGGTTAAGCTCATCCAGAGCTTTCACAAAGAGACAGGAGGTTAAGCTCATCCAGAGCTTTCACGAAGAGACAGGAGGTTAAGCTCATCCAGAGCTTCACGAAGAGACAGGAGGTTAAGCTCATCCAGAGCTTCACGAGGAGACAGGAGGTTAAGCTCATCCAGAGCTTCACGAAGAGACAGGAGGTTAAGCTCATCCAGAGCTTTCACGAAGAGACAGGAGGTTAAGCTCATCCAGAGCTTTCACGAAGAGACAGGAGGTTAAGCTCATCCAGAGCTTTCACGAGGAGACAGGTGGTTAAGCTCATCCAGAGCTTCACGAGGAGACAGGAGGTTAAGCTCATCCAGAGCTTCACGAAGAGACAGGAGGTTAAGCTCATCCAGAGCTTCACGAGGAGACAGGAGGTTAAGCTCATCCAGAGCTTCACGAGGAGACAGGAGGTTAAGCTCATCCAGAGCTTCACGAGGAGACAGGAGGTTAAGCTCATCCAGAGCTTCACGAAGAGACAGGAGGTTAAGCTCATCCAGAGCTTCACGAGGAGACAGGTGGTTAAGCTCATCCAGAGCTTCACGAAGAGACAGGGGGTTAAGCTCATCCAGAGCTTCACGAAGAGACAGGAGGTTAAGCTCATCCAGAGCTTCACGAAGAGACAGGAGGTTAAGCTCATCCAGAGCTTCACGAAGAGACAGGATTCCTGTGAGGCAGAGACAAGGAAGAGTTAGAATCTGATCTCACACTTGAGATAACGAAGATTCTTCAGTAACAGAGGCTCAGGAAGCTAACCAACTAAGATCAACACTGCGGCGTGGAATCAAGGTCAGGCAGGAGCTTATAAAGGAGAGGTCTTCTGATAAGAGGATTAGGAACAGGTGTGCAGGAAGGTTCCAGCTCCAGAAGACCCACAGTGCATCCTGCTGGAGACAGGGGGTAATCTCCAGATCCCCACAGTAACTCCAACCCTAAGGGAAAAACAAAGAGAGCAGAAAAAGGATCCTCGGCGCCCTCTGGTGGGCAAGCCTGAGGATCCCAACAGAGCCCCCCCCTCAAGGGCGGATTCCAGACGCCCCCCGAAAAAGTCCAACAAAAACAAACAAAAAACAACCCACCCAGGGTGGGCGGAGGGGGCACTAGGGCGAGGAGGGCCAGAACCAACAGAAAAAGAGGTCCAACAAACAAAAAACAACCCACCCAGGGTGGGCGAAGGTGGAAACAGGCCAGGAGGGCAGAAAACAAAACCAGAGTCCAGAACAAAAAACGATCCACTTATGGTGGACGAAAACAAATGAAAACCCAAAAACTTTCTTGGGCAAAGTCTCTGGTGGCCAGCCGAGGGACCGGCAGCGGGACTGAGTCTCAGATGACCGGACAAGGGACCGGCAGCGGGACAGAGTCTCAGGTGGCCGGCCGAGGGACCGGCAGCAGGACACAGTGTCAGGTGGCCTGCCATGGGGCCGGCTGCAGGACACAGTCTCAGGTGGCCTGCCATGGGGCCGGCAGCAGGACACAGTCTCAGGTGGCCTGCCATGGGGCCGGCAGCAGGACACAGTCTCAGGTGGCCTGCCATGGGGCCGGCAGCAGGACACAGTCTCAGGTGGCCTGCCGTGGGGCCGGCAGCAGGACACAGTGTCAGGTGGCTTGCCGTAGGGCTGGCAGCAGGACACAGTCTCAGGTGGCCTGCCGTGGGGCCGGTTACAGGACACAGTGTCAGGTGACCTGCCGTAGGTCTGGCAGCAGGACACAGTCTCAGGTGGCCTGCCGTGGGGCCGGTTGCAGGACACAGTCTCAGGTGGCCTGCCATGGGGCCGGTTGCAGGACACAGTCTCAGGTGGCCTGCCATGGGGCCGGCAGCAGGACACAGTCTCAGGTGGCCTGCCGTAGGGCTGGCAGCAGGACACAGTCTCAGGTGGCCTGCTGTGGGGCCGGTTGCAGGACACAGTCTCAGGTGGCCTGCCATGGGGCCGGCAGCAGGACACAGTGTCAGGTGACCTGCCGTGGGGCCGGTTGCAGGACACAGTCTCAGGTGGCCTGCCGTGGGGCCGGTTGCAGGACACAGTCTCAGGTGGCCTGCCATGGGGCCGGCTGCAGGACACAGTCTCAGGTGGCCTGCCATGGGGCCGGCAGCAGGACACAGTGTCAGGTGACCTGCCGTGGGGCCGGTTGCAGGACACAGTCTCAGGTGGCCTGCCGTGGGGCCGGTTGCAGGACACAGTCTCAGGTGGCCTGCCATGGGGCCGGCTGCAGGACAAAGTCTCAGGTGGCCTGCCATGGGGCCGGCTGCAGGACACAGTCTCAGGTGGCCTGCCATGGGGCCGGCAGCAGGACACAGTCTCAGGTGGCCTGCCGTGGAGCCGGCAGCAGGACACAGTGTCAGGTGGCTTGCCGTAGGGCTGGCAGCAGGACACAGTGTCAGGTGGCTTGCCGTAGGGCTGGCAGCAGGACACAGTCTCAGGTGGCCTGCCGTAGGGCTGGCAGCAGGACACAGTCTCAGGTGGCCTGCCGTGGGGCCGGTTGCAGGACACAGTCTTAGGTGGCCTGCCATGGGGCCGGCTGCAGGACACAGTCTCAGGTGGCCTGCCATGGGGCCGGCAGCAGGACACAGTCTCAGGTGGCCTGCCGTGGGGCCGGTTGCAGGACACAGTCTTAGGTGGCCTGCCATGGGGCCGGCTGCAGGACACAGTCTCAGGTGGCCTGCCGTGGGGCCGGTTGCAGGACACAGTCTCAGGTGGCCTGCCGTGGGGCCGGCTGCAGGACACAGTCTCAGGTGGCCTGCCGTGGGGCCGGCTGCAGGACACAGTCTCAGGTGGCCTGCCGTGGGACCGGCAGCGGAAGCGTAGAAGCTGCTCAGGAGGCCGACCGTTGAGATGAATGTGGAGCAGCGTCTTAGGGAGACCACCGCCGGGCCGGAGGCACGGTTGAGGTTCAGGAGGCCGGCCTACGATCCGGCAACGGAGCAAAGTCTTAGGTGGCCGGCAGCGGGGTCGAGGGCGACGCTGACACTCTGGGGGTCTGCCGCGGGGCCGAAGGCGAAGAACCTTCTCAGAAGGAAGATGCCCAAACTTCAGCAGGAACCCCCACGGGGTACCCCGTCCCCTCCTCGGCAGCTCAGGCTCTGTAGCAACCGCCGACTGCGGCTCAGGAGGAGGCTCTGAGGAGACCATCGAGTGCGGCTCTGGAGGACGCTCTGAAGAGGCCGCAGACTGCGGCTCTGCAGGAGGCTCTGAAGAGGCCGCCGACTGCGACTCTGGAGGAGGCTCTGAAGAGGCCGCGGCTCTGGAGGAGGCTCTGAAGAGGCCGCGGACTGCGGCTCTGGAGGAGGCTCTGAAGAGGCCGCCGAATGCGGCTCTGGAGGAGGAGCAGGGGAGCCCGCCGACTGCGGCTCTGGAGGAGGCTCTGAAGAGGCCGCGGACTGCAGCTCTGGAGGAGGCTCTGAAGAGGCCGCCGACTGCGGCTCTGGAGGAGGCTCTGAAGAGACCGCGGACTGCGGCTCTGGAGGAGGCTCTGAAGAGGCCGCCGACTGCGGCTCTGGAGCAGGGGAGCCCGCCGACTGCGGCTCTGGAGCAGGGGAGCCCGCCGATTGCGGCTCTCGAGCATGGGAGCCCGCCGATTGCGGCTCCCGATCAGGAACAGGGGAGCCCGCCGATTGCGGCTCCCGATCAGGAACAGGGGAGCCCGCCGATTGCGGCTCCGGCTCAGGAACAGGGGAGCCCGCCGATTGCGGCTCCGGGTCTGGAACAGGGGAGCTCCGGCTCCGGGTCTGGAACATGTGGAATCACCGACTGTGGTTCCACCTCTGGGACTGGAGGGAACATCCATGGAGGCTCTAGTTCTGTCTCTGAGGAGGCTTGAAAAGTCTGTAGAGGGCTCTTGGCGAATTGTGGTCCCTGTAGAGAGGCTCTTGGAGGCCTATCACCATCAACTCCGAATTCAGAAGTCCTTCTAACCTTTAGCTCAGGAGTCTCTAGACGGCACAGGGCAGGCTCAGGGGTCTCTGGACGGCACAGAACAGGCTCAGGAGTCTCTGGATGACACAGAGCTGTCTCAGGGGTCTCTAGACGGCACAGAGCTGACACAAGGCGACGCCTTTTCTTACGCCGAGAAGTATTAGGAGCTAAGCTAAGTGGTTTATTGAAAGGATCAGACGCAAAATTAACCGGTTGAGAAAAAATAATTCCTGAATGGATTACAGGATCTGGGGCTAACAAATCAGGCATGGGGTCTGGTTCAAAACAAACTGGGTTATTTTCTGGTCTGGGAGCTGGATTAAGCTGGCGTGAAACAGAAAGCGGAGGCTCGAAAGGGCAGATATCATCCCTATCTCCATAGAAAAAGTTCCATAACTCAGCTTCATGGATGTGGGGAGCTCGATTAACAGGCGAGGGAAATGGTTTTGAAAACACGGAAACAGGTTCAGGTGTCTGGTCAGGCTGTACGGCTCTGGGTCTTGTTAGCATTGTAGAAGTGGTTAGCGAATTCTAACTGTAACTCACGGAGGGTTTGTCTATGTTCATGAATCTGAGCGTCCCTTTTCTCAGTCCAAAGACGGAGGTGATCTGCTGGGCTTTGGGTCTGGCCGCAGTGTTCTGTCATGATGGGTGTCACAGAGAGTAAGCCCAAGATGCAGAACACACACGGAGGCACTGGTAAAAGTCCAAAGAGTTTATTAAAGGCACAAGCACATGAATCACAGTTCAGGCAGGGGACTAATCCGCTGGGGTCTGTGCGGGGAAAGGGAGATGGCTGGATGTGAGCTGAGTTTGAGCTTCCAGCTCACTGCAGGGAACAACAGGGGAAATCCACATGGGAACCTCTTAGGGAAACTCCACAGAGGAGTCGTCAGGTAGCATCCACGTAGAATTCATGGGTAGGCTCACCAGGGCAGGTTAGCAGGTTAGCTTTCCTAGAGCGTCAGGCTAGGGACTGGCTTCCTGTGATGCAACTCTCCCAGAGCTGCAGGCCAGAGACAGGTGCCAGAGAGACTGCTCTTCCAGGGCTTCACGAAGAGACAGGTGGTTAAGCTTATCCAGAGCTTTCACGAAGAGACAGGAGGTTAAGCTCATCCAGAGCTTTCACAAAGAGACAGGAGGTTAAGCTCATCCAGAGCTTTCACGAGGAGACAGGTGGTTAAGCTTATCCAGAGCTTTCACGAAGAGACAGGAGGTTAAGCTCATCCAGAGCTTTCACGAAGAGACAGGAGGTTAAGCTCATCCAGAGCTTTCACGAGGAGACAGGTGGTTAAGCTCATCCAGAGCTTTCACGAGAGACAGGATTCCTGTGAGGCAGAGACAAAGAAGAGTTAGAATCTGATCTCACACGAGAGATAACGAAGATTCTTCAGTAACAGAGGCTCAGGAAGCTAACCAACTAAGATCAACACTGCGGCGTGGAATCAAGGACAGGCAGGAACTTATAAAGGAGAGGTCTTCTGATAAGAGGATTAGGAACAGGTGTGCAGGAAGGTTCCAGCTCCAGAAGACCCACAGCGCATCCTGCTGGAGACAGAGGGTAAACTCCAGATCCCCACAGTAACTCCAACCCTAAGGGAAAAACAAAGAGAGCAGAAAAAGGATCCTTGGCGCCCTCTGGTGGGCAAGCCTGAGGATCCCAACACCAACAACATGAGGGAAACCTAAACTGTGGCTGATCAGACCATTTAATTTAACTAATTAACAAAATTACCCAAACTTAGAATATTTAAACAAATGATGAACAAATTTCCCCTCCCATTCCAAATGGTTTGACCCGCTGATTAGCCTGGAGCGACCAACTGAGGAAAGCTGGAGCTCATTGCAGTCCTCCACCAGCAGATCTAAAGGAAACTGGCAACTCAGAGAGGAAATTAATCAATTGCATCTTAACAAAAAACAACCTGACAAAGTTAACTTAATGTGTGCACTGCAAAAAGCTAACTTAAAGTCAGGCTAATGAAGATATATGAAATATACAACTCATTTTCAAAATTAAAAAAATATAAAAGATATATACGTTAGCTATGCTAGCTTGCTATCAACAGCTTAGCGACAGAATGCATTTTATGACCCCTACATAGCAGCCACCAGTTTGTAGCAGCGACTCAGAGGCCGGCAGCACAGCTCTAACCAGAGCCAAACCAGTGGGTCACAGTCCGGTGGTTTATCGGTGCAACGACAGAACCGTTAGAACACGGGTCGGCAGCTTCTAGCAGCTCCTCACAGAACAGCAATAGGGCTGGTTCATGGTCCAACCAGAACTGGAGAGTTTCTCATCTGCTTCAGCAGGCAGGTTCACTAAACACTGCATTCAAACTGGTTTGAAACGCAGGAAAAGACCATTGCTACCTTCAGCTCCTTCTGAATCGTAGGCAGCGAACACAGACTCTTATCTGGAGGTTTTTTCAACTGAAAACCAGCGAATGTATACCCTATTAAGGCCGCAGGACCGCAGGACCGCAGGACCGAGGCAGCTGAATGAAGTCGGCTGCTTAAGAAAACTGTTGCAGGGATGATCGTCAACACTTCTTACATTCTGCTAGCCCTGAAATGACCGTAGCAATGCTCTCTTTCATCTGCATGTCTAGTTTATCGATGTAATGGAAACTAAACCATGACTAAGGATCTTAATGCTAAAACCATCATGGCTGTATCGCCTTAAAGCACTTATTTAAACACTGATAAGAGACAAAGTCAGACTTCAGGCTCAGTGTTACTGAGCCTGAAGTCTGACTGACCTTTCTATGTGTCGATAGAAGCAACTAAACTAGAAACGGTTTAGTTGCACCGTGAATTAAAGCTGAATAGATTCTTTCATCTGATGCTTTTTTATGTCCTTGCAGTACTTCAAGAAACACCGGCGGCTGATACCAGAAAGGACCATCTGGAAATACTTTGTGCAGCTGTGCAGCGCCCTTGAGCATATGCATTCACGCAGAGTTATGCACCGCGGTAAAGAGCTGGATCTTAGTTTGTTCATTCATTCTTTCATTCATTCATTCATTCATTCATTCATTCATTGTCATGGCTGCATAGTCAGTATAACTCCTCCTGTCTGACTCCATCTAGGTCAGCTGACCTTTTGCACACAGTGCTGCAAACAAACAGTAACACTTTACAAATCCCATCATTTATAAACAAAGAGGAGAGCATTTATTGATGATTAACAGATTATTAATGTTGGATGTTAATTTATAAACTGCATCTACACTATTAATAAAAGGTAAATAGATCATATATCCGTGCTATATTGGTTTAATGTCAATGGAGTAGCTTCTTGCCTAATCCTAATCTGACTGATTTATGTTAGATTAGCTCTGAGGCTAACATCAGTAATAATGATCTAATTACCTTTTATAAATGGTTTATATGCAGTTTATAACTTAATCAAACATTAATAAACTGTTAATCATTAATAAATGGTGTGTTTAGTATTTATAAATGATGGTTTTGATGGTTATCTATATACAGTGTAACCAAACATGCATTTAACCCAATCAGTGAGCGACTCTGGCCTTGTTCATGAGGCGGGCTGCAGGTGGGAAGAAGCTGGTTTGTTGCAGCCTGTTCTGGTCCTGTAGGACTGCTGCCTCCTAACAGAGGGGAAGGTGAAACAGCCAGTGTCTGGGTGGGGGGGTTTAGCTTTAACACTGACTGTTCCTGCTAGCCTCTGGGTCCTGGAGGTGTACAGTTTACTGTTGAAGTGTTTCTACTGAAAGACGTGTTTGTTTGTTTGTGAGCAGATATCAAACCAGCCAACGTGTTTATGACAGCCTCAGGGGAGGTGAAGCTGGGAGATCTGGGATTAGGGCGATTCTTCAGCTCCAAAACCACAGCAGCTCATTCTTTAGGTGACGCACACATTGGTCCATCCATGCATGCTGTTCTTCTAAGATGCTTCTCTGAGCAGACATCAGCGTGGACCTCTCCTGTTCTCCTGCTTGCAGTGGGGACGCCGTACTACATGTCGCCGGAGCGGATCCATGAGAACGGATATAATTTCAAGTCGGATATCTGGTCCCTGGGGTGTCTTCTGTACGAGGTGAGCTCAGTGTGTGGACCCTGCAGCCTGAGAGCTTCATCCTGGCAGGAACCAGAACAGCTGGTCCAGCTGATGGTGCTCCTTCCTGAGGTCCTTGAAAGCATCGCTAGGTTCTGCTCTGGATTGATCTGAAGAGAGAGCAGCTTTTTTTCACACAGTTAGGTTTTTTTAATCGAAAAGGATGAAAACACATTTAGTTTTACACAGAAAAATTAGTTATAAAAAAATGGATGATTGGATGATAAACTATATGTTACATTTAGAACATTTATAAAAAAGGATATTTAAATAAAACAGAAGCCAGAAAAAATGAATTGAAAAAAAAGTGTGTATATATATATATATATATATATATATATATATATATATATATATATATATATATACATATATATATATATATATATATATATATATATGTATATATATATACATATATATATATATATATATATATATATGTATATATATATATATATATATATATATATATATATATACAGTCAGGTCCATAAATATTGGGATATCAACACAGTTCTAATCTTTTTGGCTCTATACACCACCACAATGGATTTGAAATGAAACAATTTGAGGGTATTTACATCCAAATCAGATGAAGGGTGTAGGAATTACAACAGTGTGTACAGGTGCTGGTCATAAAATTAGAATATCATGAAAAAGTAGATTGATTTCAGTAATTCCATTTAAAAAGTGAAACTTGTATATTATATTCATACATTACATACAAACTCATATATTTCAGATGTTTATTTTGTTTAATTTTGATGATTACAAATGACAACAAATGAAAATCTCAAATTCATCATATCAGAAAATTAGAATATTTGCATTGAAGTCTGCACCAACAGACTTCAATGCAAAGCAGAACTAAAATGAACCCTGTACAGTGACCATCCAGCTTCTTCTGATGGTCTAGACTGGATGAAACTGGCCTCCTTCATCCATCCAGCTTCACGCTGTTACCAGGCTTCTCTATACCAGTCTCACTATAACCTTTTAGTTTTGGTGTATTTTAAGTCAGATCCCATTAGAGGGATTGAGCTTTAGAAATTTACTGCTTTTGCCACCTGCTAATATATAAACATCTACTCACAGTTATGTTTGCAGCATTATTTCTTGTCTTTTCTTTGTTGAACATCAGACAGAAAAAGGTCATTTAAAAAAACAAACAGGTATTTTTTCCCCATTTTTTTCCTACCTTTAAGCTCCTGATGCAGAATAAATTACAGGTGCTGGTCATAAAATTAGAATATCATGAAAAAGTAGATTGATTTCAGTAATTCCATTTAAAAAGTGAAACTTGTATATTATATTCATACATTACATACAAACTCATATATTTCAGATGTTTATTTTGTTTAATTTTGATGATTACAAATGACAACAAATGAAAATCTCAAATTCATCATATCAGAAAATTAGAATATTGTGAAAAGGTTCAAAATTGATGGCCCCTGGTGCCACACTCTAATCAGCTAATTAACTCAAACCACCTGCAAAAGCCTTTAAATGGTCTTTCAGTCTAGTTCTATAGGCTACACAATCATGGGGAAGACTGCTGACTTGACAGTTGTCCAAAAGACGACCATCGACACCTTGCACAAGGAGGGCAAGACACAAAAGGTCATCGCTAAAGAGGCTGGCTGTTCACAGAGCTCAGTGTCCAAGCACATTAATAGAGAGGCGAAGGGAAGGAAAAGATGTGGTGGAAAAAAGTGTACAAGCAAGAGAGATAACCGCACCCTGGAGAGGATTGTGAAACAAAACCCCTTCAAAAATGTGGGGGAGATTCACAAAGAGTGGACTGCAGCTGGAGTGAGTGCTTCAAGAACCACCACACACAGACGTATGAAAGACATGGGTTTCTGCTGTCGCATTCCTTGTGTCAAGCCACTCTTGAACCACAGACAGCGTCAGAAGCGTCTTGCCTGGGCTAAAGAGAAACAGGACTGGACTGCTGGTGAGTGGTCCAAAGTCATGTTCTCTGATGAAAGTAAATTTTGCATTTCCTTTGGAAATCAAGGTCCCAGAGTCTGGAGGAAAAGAAGAGAGGCACTTCATCCACGTTGCTTGAAGTCCAGTGTAAAGTTTCCACAGTCAGTGATGGTTTGGGGTGCCATGTCATCTGCTGGTGTTGGTCCATTGTGTTTTCTGAGGTCCAGGGTCAACGCAGCCACATACCAGGAAGTTTTAGAGCACTTCCTGCTTCCTGCAGCTGACCAACTTTTTGGAGATGCAGATTTCATTTTCCAACAGGACTTGGCACCTGCACACAGTGCCAAAGCTACCAGTACCTGGTTGAAGGACCATGGTATCCCTGTTCTTAATTGGCCAGCAAACTCTCCTGACCTTAACCCCATAGAAAATCTATGGGGTATTGTGAAGAAGAAGATGCAATACACCAGACCCAACAATTCAGAAGAGCTAAAAGCCACTATTAGAGCAACCTGGGCTATCATAACACCTGAGCAGTGCCACAGACTGATCGACTCCATGCCACGCCGCATTGCTGCAGTAATACAGGCCAAAGGAGGCCCAACTAAATACTGAGTGCTGTACATGCTCATACTTTTCATGTTCATACTTTTCAGTTGGCCAACATTTCTATAAATCCTTTGTTTTTATTGGTCTTCAGTAATATTCTAATTTTCTGATATGATGAATTTGAGATTTTCATTTGTTGTCATTTGTAATCATCAAAATTAAACAAAATAAACATCTGAAATATATGAGTTTGTATGTAATGTATGAATATAATATACAAGTTTCACTTTTTAAATGGAATTACTGAAATCAATCTACTTTTTCATGATATTCTAATTTTATGACCAGCACCTGTATATGTGCCTGCCACTTTTTTAGGGACCCAAAGTAATGGGACAATCTGCTGCTCAGCTGTTCCATGGCCAGGTGTGTGTTATTCTCTCATTATCCCATTTACAAGGAGCAGATAAAAGGTCCAGAGTTCATTTCAAGTCTACTGTTTGCATTTGGAATCTGTTGCTGTCAACTGTCAATATGAGATCTAAAGAGCTGTTGCTATCAGTGAAGCAAGCCATCATTAGGCTGAAAAATCACAACAAACCCATCAGAGAGATAGCTAAAACATTAGGTGTGGCCAAATCAAGTGTTAGGAACAATCTTAAGAAGAAAGAACGCACCGGTGAGCTCAGCAACACCAAAAGACCCGGAAGACCACGGAAAACCACTGTGGTGGATGACCGAAGAATTCTTTCCCTGGTGAAGAAAACACCCTTAACAACAGTTGGCCAGATCAAGAACACTCTCCAGGAGGTAGGTGTATGTGTGTCAAAGTCAACAATCAAGAGAAGACTTCACCAGAGTGAATAAAAAGGGTTTACCACAAGATGTAAACCATTGGTGAGCCTCAAAAACCGGAAGGCCAGATTAAAGTTTGCCAAACAACATCTAAAAAAGCCTTCACAGTTCTGGAACAACATCCTTTGGACGGATGAAACCAAGATCAACTTGTACCAGAGTGATGGAAAGAGAAGAGTGTGGAGAAGGAAAGGAACTGCTCATGATCCAAAGCATACCACCTCATCAGTGAAGCATTGTGGTGTTAGTGTCATGGCGTGGGCATGTATGGCTGCCAATGGAACTGGTTCTCTTGTATTTATTGATGATGTGACTGCTGACAAAAGCAGCAGGATAATTTCTGAAGTGTTTCAGGCAATATTATCCGCTCATATTCAGCCAAATGCTTCAGAACTCATTGGAAGGCGCTCCACAGTGCAGATGGACAATGACCCAAAGCATACTGCGAAAGCAACCAAAGAGTTTTGTAAGGGAAAGAAGTGGAATGTTATGCAATGGCCAAGTCAATCACCTGACCTGAATCCGATTGAGCATGCATTTCACTTGCTGAAGACAAAACTGAAGGGAAAATGCCCCAAGAACAAGCAGGAACTGAAGACCGTTGCAGGAACTGAAGACCGTTGCAGTAGAGGCCTGGACGAGCATCACCAGGGATGAAACCCAGCGTCTGGTGATGTCTATGCCTTTCAGACTACAGGCTGTAATTGACTGCAAAGGATTTGCAACCAAGTATTAAAAAGTGAAAGTTTGATTTATGATTATTAATCTGTCCCAATACTTTTGGTCCCTTAAAAAGTGGCAGGCACATATACACACTGTTGTAATTCCTACACCCTTCATCTGATTTGGATGTAAATACCTTCAAATTAAAGCTGAAAGTCTGCAGATAAAGCACATATTGTTTGTTTCATTTCAAATCCATTGTGGTGGTGTATAGAGCCAAAAAGATTAGAATTGTGTTGATGTCCCAATATTTATGGACCTGACTGTGTATATATATATATATATATATATATATATATAAAATGGGTTTAATGGGAGCTGTAGAATCTCTTATTCCAATTATTTTCCAATTTAAAGTCGTAGGGAAATTAGATTTAAAAGTCAAATCATTCTGGCTTAAACATGTATGTAAATGTTCTCTTTATCAGACCAGATTGTCCCAAAATGTAGAACATTTCTATTTTTAAAACAATCCTGTCTTTAAATCTGTGTTTTTTTCGTTATCTTCTGCAGGCCAGTTAGTTCTACGTCAGCCTGAACACCTAAATTCAGCCAATCATAGATCAACGGTCATCTGTCAATCAAATGTTTTCGGTCATAGCATCTTGATTCATATGTCGCAGCTAATATACGCAACGGTTGAAACCAGAATCCTTTCCTTTCCCATTGAGTTGCGTCCCAGTGTTCACGGGGATGGACGTCTGTGTCTTCAGCAGGCGTAGAGCTAACAGAACTGGCAGCGTTGCGAGGCAAGGGCTCAAACATGTACGGCTGGAAGCCTTCTACACCAAACCAAGCTTCTGCCGCCCTGGCGTCCTCTTCCACAACATCTTCGTCCCCGCTTTCCTCCTCTAAATAAAACATGGATGACGGAGGAGACTCATCCACGACCTCCGACACTAAACTCTCCTCCTCTTGCATGTTTCCGCTGTCCATAGCGTTCCTTGACAGCGTCGTTTCTAAGCCACCAATTTAGTGCTACTTGATCCCAATGGAATGGAAATGCGACGGTTGGAACGGCCGCTTCCCTACGACTTTGAGAAGAACAGTCTGTTCTTGGACGGACTGGGAGCCTTTCACCCACTGACCTCTGCAGACTGGTGCCAATGGCTGGAACCCACAGAGGGTCTTTGGGGGCACTGCCTGAAGATGGCAATGTTTTAACTTTAATGTCAGCTGACCAATAATTGAGGAATGCTTTTTGAAATGAATGACTCCTCCTAATGGTTGGGTTCATGAAGGTCCAGAGCTTTCCTGCAAACAGCAGGTAGCGGCGGTCCTCTGTAGCTTCCAGCTCTGACCTCATGGTGGTCCTGAATGATGGCGCTGGATGAACTGCTGGATCAGAAGACTAAAGTTCTCCTATTACCGGATGAACCGGTTTGGAGATAAGGTCACCAAACATCTCCAAGGAGAAGCCAGGATGAGACGCCTGTCCTCCCTGCCTCCCTCTGACCTGCTGAGAGGGAAAACTATCCTGCTCCATCCAGACCTCCTTAGATTTCTCCTGCATGCTGAGCCATTGTTCAGGTGTAACATGCAGGGCGTGGCCTCAGTACTCGCTGCAGGTCGGCGGCTCTGATTGGCCGCTGCTCTGGTCTCAGACACCTGATAGCGTTGGCTCTCATTCATTCCTATTGTGTCTCTGGAAAGAGTCCTGAAATGAATCTTCCTTGGGGAACATGGAGTTTGGTTCCCCTGGTACCTGCTAAACACCTCCCTGAAGCAGCCAGAGAGCCTGGGCCCCACGCATCACTGTCTCCCTCTGTCTGCAGATGGCGGCGCTGCAGAGTCCATTTTATGGGGACAAGATGAACCTGCTGACGCTGTGTCAAAAGATCGAGCAGTGTGACTACCCTCCTCTCCCGCCTGACCATTACTCCCAGAAGGTAAGCTGCTCTCATCCACGGCCGCCATTTTAGAACAGGAGGTAAAATCACTGGCTGTGAAAATGTAACGCTGAAATAACTATAAGGGTCTGGGTTGTTTATTTCAGTGTTTGGTTTGCCTGAGAATAGACCTTAGCTACATTGAAGACAGGTTTCATTAAAGTCCTTCCTCTCAATGAGAAGCAGTGGAAAATTCAGCTTCATTAAAAGCAGAACTCACAAATACTCAGGGGGGGGGGGTTCTGTCACAGGAAAACAGGCAACATTTGTTACGTTAAGATTATGTTGATTTTTAGCAACAAAGATTTATTAAAAAAATATATATATTGCAATACTACTAATCCAAAGTTTCATTCAATAATAATTCAGTATAAATAAATCAATAACCCAAATTCCATCACAACCAATTTATAAGTAAACTCAAAGTCTCACTTTATATCGCAAAACAAAACAACCCTAATAACTGAAAGTCCAAAAGTGTCTGTTCTTTTTTATATTTTTTTATATAATGTCCACACAGGAGTTCCATATCCCCCGAACTCTAAGCAAAATCCTGGAAGTCCAAAGTCCGATCCAAAACGAAAAACGATTACAAACGATATTACCGTATTTTCACGACCATAAGGTGCACCGTACTAAAAGGCGCAGTCTCAGTTATGTGTCCCTTTTCCAGACATGGGCAATGTGGAGTCAACAAGTCATCTCCATGTCATGTATTTGAAGATTTCCAATCTTCACTGTGAATTAACCTGTGCAGATTGGACTCACCTGGTTAATTGGCTACATGACATGGAGATGACTTGTTGACTCCACATTGCCCATGTCTGCCCATTTCTGTATTTAACACACACATAAGGCGCACCGGACTATAGGGCGCGTTTTTTATATACAGGTACATGTCCTCTACTACCTTTAAATTCCTCTACTGCGTATTTAAAAATAGAGCGGGAGCTAAACTGAGTATGTTTGTGCTTTATTCATGTATTTATTACAAAGTATTAATCAAACCCATCAAAGTCATCATCCTCTGTTTCTGAATTAAACAGCTGCGCTAAATCAGACATGCCAGTTTCCCCTTCTTCGCTGTCAGAGTCACTTTCCGTGCAGCGCGGCTCCTCAGAAATAATGCCGGCTTTTGCGAAAGCTTGTACAACAGAGCCAGCAGACACGTTAGTCCAAGCATCAACAATCCATCCGCTAACGGTGGCGTAACTTGCCCGGCGCTGCCTTCCACTTTTCCTGAAACTGTGGTCTCTGTCTGTCATCCATCGCTCCCACGCCGCTCGCAGCCTTACTTTGAACGGCCGCTTCACACTGATGTCGAGCGGTGGAAGTTCCTTTGTCAGACCCCCCGGGATAACGGCGAGCACAGCGTTCATTTGATTCACCTTTTTTTTCACATCGGCTGTGAGATGGGCACGCAGCGATGGTGATGCGTGGAAAAAACCACCTGGTCTCCTCACATACACCTCCCTCAGCCACGCTTTCATCATCTCCTCATCCATCCAGCCCTTTTCATTTGCGTTAATATCATATGTCATCAGAGCGCTGTGTCTGTCTCGCTGTCAGCTCCCAGATCAGCTTCTCTGATTGGTTGATGCGGCGCGTCCAGCAGCAAAACTTCAATTTTTCCATCTCGAGCAGCAGCAGCGCGTTGGCGGTGCGTCAGATGCTTAAACGCTTCCCGACGCGCTGCGCCTGCTGCTCAAAACGCGCTGCGGGACCTTTTGCTGCGTCTATACGCTCGTCAACCATTGACTTTGCATGTAAACTCGCTGCTTCTGCTGCACCTGCTGGGTCCGGTTCACAGCGAGCACAGCTTAATTTGTTTCCCCATGTTTTTCACATCAGCTGTGAGATGGGCACGCATGGAGTTACATATTAATGGTGATGAGTGGAAAAAAAACACCTGGTCTCCTTACATTCAGCCACTCTTTCATCATCTCCTCAATGAGGTGGTCTCAAAAGTCGCAGTTACAACACACATAGGGCGCACCGCACATTTTGAGGGAAAAAAAGACGTTTAAGTGCGCCTTATAGTCGTGAAAATACGGTAATTTTATGTAGAATGTTTATTGATACAAGTAGGTGAGTAATGACAATGGAAAAGATTTACGCCCCAGAACTCAAAACTGAGTTTTATCCACTATCCCTTTATCTAGAAATTCTGGATGTTTAAATAAATGCATCTATTTGTTAAATGCTGTAGGAAAGTATAGTTATTTATTTAGAAAATATGGGTGTTTTGCTGGTTAATTTTCCTGTTGGAACATTGTAGACTGACCCTGGGGTTCTGGTGCCTGCCCCCCCCTCAGTGTATGTTGGTTATCGCCTGGCCACCCTTATAAACATTTCTGGCTCCGCCTCTGTCACCGGGCGGCGTCCTCTGGGTGCAAACTCCCTTCAGTTTCCTCCATGGCTGATCTGCAGCGCTGGGACAATCTTTGACTGTGTTTTATCTTTCTTCATTATTTTTTGACTTGTTTTTAACAGACATCTAGACAAACGTCAGACCTGTCAGAGCGCGTCTTCCTCACCTGTCAGGCTGCGCGCCGACTGACACGCCCCTTTTTATTAAGAAATTTCTCCTCACCAAAATAACCCAGCATATTAATTCCCATCATCATTTTTAACCAGTGGAGATTCTAAATAATATTACCAATGAACTAACTGTTCTACAGGACAGTTTGTTATCGGCACACTTTAATGTACTTTATACAAAAATAGAAAATAACACAGTGGTTCTGTTACAGCAGGAAATGACAGAATAACACAGCTGCCAGCCATGAATTTGTTTTCCTTTTACTGCCACCTGCTGGACTGGGGGTGTAGTGTAATTTTCTTCCACATACATTATTTTAATGATTTAAAATTTTCACGACCTTTGAAGAAGTGAAAACAGAAATAACCCAAATAACCAGAGATCCTTTTACCTGAGCAGGTTTTTAAAGGAAAAGTCAGCAAGAAATGATAATGGAGCATTATTTACGTTTGCTATGATTTAATGAATTTAGCGTTAATCAGTAAAAAAAGTTAAATATTTTTTCGTGGCAATCATTGAGTCTGGGAGCGGCCATTTTTGCCCAAATATAGTAACCCCTCCCTCCTGCCATCTTCCAGCAGTGACGTCACGGTGCGGTAAGCCTAGCGCCATTCTCCCCGCTTTCCAAGCTAAATCAATGGGAACTACTAGACACATCTGCAATCAACAACAATTATTGAAGATTTCCAGAGGACTTCACCATTGAAATTCACCAGAGCTATAGTGAAACTGACAATGCCCACGTGCATGGCAGCTGGATGCTGGAATACATCGGGTAAAAGTGAAAAAAAGAGTTATTCCACCTTTCTGATTCCTGATCCTCCACGGACGGGTTGGTCGTTGGATCGCCAACTTGAAGAGGGAGGATTTGCCATCGAACTTCTGGCCAGAGAAAAAACCCGTAATATGTAGCCAACATTTGGAAGAAGAATGTTTTCAAGATGACTTGGATAATAGCGCGTTGTGACAAACACCAGATACAGCACTGGGACTTGATCAACAGCCGATACCGCACCGTGACAATGTCACTAACCAGTAGGTGGCAGTAGTGTTCTTTGACAAACATGGATGCCTCCAGTAAAGCACATTCACATGAAAATGACTCTGAATTAAAAACACTGATCATTTATTGAACAGGATGGAATCATTTCACATTCAAAGAACTTTCAGAAGTTTGGATTCTGAATATGAGCGACTTTTCCTTTAAATCCTGAACTTTGTCTCAGTCAAACCTTCGCTGTGCAGTGAGTGTTGGTCTTTATTTTCAGTTGAATAAAAGGTTTAGATCGTTTCCTCAGACAGTTAATCAGGAATTATCCCCTGAAATATCAGCTGAGCTTCAAACTGATCGTTTCTCTGCTCTATTCTGGTCCGAGGCGGTTATACTGGTTTATACTGGTTAACTCGTTAGATAAACCATCTACATACTGGGCTTAGGTTGTCAGACAGAAATGTGTTTCTTTACAATGCATCATTATTAGTGTGAGCACAAGTTACCATGGAAACACGCCAGATTTAGCCTGTGATGCTAATTTTCACCTGTAGTCTGTTAGCTGGTAAATGTAAAAACCAGAAGCAGAAAGATTCTAAAAGCAGCAGCTGGTTTAAAGACGGACATGTTGTGAAAACTCACCTGAGGACGAACATTTGGTCGTCTGGAGGAACCTTTGATTTAGAGAAAGTTAGGAGGAGCAGGAAAAAAATAAACTGCCCTTCCTAGTTGGTGCCTCGTCTAGCGGGGAGCCATTGGGTAGAAAGGGCCCTGCAGGACCCTATTGGGTAGAAACTGCCCCATGGGGCCTCGTTGGGTAGAAAGTGCCTTTTGGACTTTTTTGGGTAGACAGGGTCCTGCGGGCCCCGTCCAGTAGAAAGGGCCCTGTGGGGCCTCGTTGGGTAAAAAGGGCCCTGCGGGGAATCAGCGGTTTGTGATTTCAGAGTCAGAAACATTTCGTTTTCTATTCCTATAGTTTTCTATTAAATGAAAGTTATTATAGATTATATCGGTTCTGTTTCTAAGGTTACTGAGGATAGAAATGGCTGCTGGATCTGAAACCTCAGCTTCTTCTCCTCTCCAGCTGCGTGACCTGGTCAGCATGTGCATCAACCCAGACCCGGTCCAGAGGCCCGACATCGTCTTCATGCTGCAGATGGCCAAGCAGATGCACGCCTGGACGTCCAGCAGCCCCTGAGGGCCCATTGGAGCCGCCTCTGAGGTCTGAGGACGCCGCTGCCTCCGCCGTGCCTTAGCTTCTGTTCCTGAAAGAAAAGACGTTCCTCTGGCTCTGCCAACGCTGATGTCATGGTGGCTGTAGCTGTGAGCTCAGCGGAGCGGAGAACCTGACCTCCATGTGGAGGAAGTCTGGATGAGGAGCCCTGATCCTCCGGTTCTGGTCCAGTAGAGCAGAATCAGGACCGCTCCGACCCAACGGCTGCTTCATCTCCTGTCCAAATAAAGACCTGCCAGCTGAGCTGCACACGGTTGGAGAGATCTGACCTCCCTCCCTCCTTTCCTCCCTCCCTCCTTTCTGGAACCTTCTGATGTTCCTTCTGTCCAGACCTCAGGTGTCCTTCAGTGAACCTCTCCTCCATCATGGACTCGTTTTTCTTATTTTCCAGGTGGATCATCTGGTTCAGGTTTGCAGCAGATCAAATGTTGTTTATCTCTGTTTTCCTTTTCTGTATAAAATAAAGCGACTATAAATCCTCCACCACTGGTTCTCTTCATGCTGCTCTGTAGAAGTGGACTTCTGGGTCTGAGCCATGTTCTATATGAGCTAGATCTATACTCTTGCTGATTGTATAATTATGGTCAGTTTAATTTTTTCCTGATTTATTAAATCAAAAGGTTTATTTTATTAGGAGTAAAGAAAAACAAGCCATCCAAACCAAAACCACCGTGGTTCTGTTTGATAAGATCAGAAGATTTCTGGTTCTTCCACTGATGCTCTGTGTGAAGAACCAGTGGAGCAGAACCTCCAAGACCACCTGAAACCTTAAATGCAGGTCAGGAAGTCAGAACACGTCACCTGGAGAACATTTCCACTAACCTGACTCCGCCAGATGGATTTGCTCCGCATATCCATCTGGAAACCTTCCGTTGAAGTAATTTTGGGAAGGGGCGAAAATACTGGTTAGCTGATTGGCCTATGTTGGTGATAGAAAGGCCAGATAAACCAATCAGATCACGAAGCATATGACGTACTAACAGAGCGACGACGAAGAGGAGCCAATTGATAGATCAAACTCTTGCTGAAACCAGTCGGGAGAAGAGCAAAAACATCTTTTCCTCTGAGAAAAGCCTCCAGAGCAGTGTTTTGCTCTTCTTTCAGTGAAGAAATACTCTGTAATTCCCATAAAACTTGCTCGATAGCCACGCTAACGCTAGTTTCATCGGCTGAAGCCGCCATGTTCTTTAGACTGAACTGTCGCGCTTCTCGTTGCGTCACACCTCAACCCGCCTCAAAGCCAACGCTGATTGGACGTTCGTTTGATGAGGTCCCCCTGCTCAAGCAGAAACATGTTCAGGCCCGCATGAAGCTCGCCATTCACCACCTGGACGACTCCGAAGAGGCCTGGAAGAAGGTGATGTGGTCAGATGAGACCAACATAGAACTTTTTGGTCTCCACTCAACTCGTTGTGTTTGGAGGGCAAAGAACAGCGAGTACAACTCAAAGAACACCATCCCCACCGTCAAGCATGGTGGTGGCAACATCATGCTTTGGGGGTGCTTTTCAGCCAAGGGGGCGGGACGACTCCATGGTATTGAGGGGAGGATGGACGGGGCCATGTATGGTGGAATTCTGGACCAACATCTCCTTCCCTCAGTGAGAGAGCTGAAGATGGGTGGAGGATGGGTGTTTCAGCACCACAGCGACCCTAAGCACATCGCCATGGCAACAAAAGAGTGGCTGAAGAAGAAGCACATCAAGGTTCTGGGGTGGCCTAGCCAGTCTCCACACCTGAATCTAGTTGAAAATCTTTGGAGGGATTCGAGTTGCCAGGCAACAACCTGGGAACCTGAATGATTTGGAGGCTATCTGCAGGGAGGAGTGGGCCAATATTCCTGCTGAAATGTGGAGGCTGTCTGCAGGGAGGAGTGGGCCAATATCCCTGCTGAAATGTGGAGGCTGTCTGCAGGGAGGAGTGGGCCAATATCCCTGCTGAAATGTGGAGGTTGTCTGCAGGGAGGAGTGGGCCAAAATCCCTGCTGAAATGTGGAGGTTGTCTGCAGGGAGGAGTGGGCCAATATCCCTGCTGAAATGTGGAGGCTGTCTGCAGGGAGGAGTGGGCCAAAATCCCTGCTGAAATGTGGAGGCTGTCTGCAGGGAGGAGTGGGCCAAAATCCCTGCTGAAATGTGCACAAACCTTTTCACCAACTATAGAAACCGTTTGACGTCTGTGCTGGCCAATAATAGCTTTTCTACAAAGTATTAACATGCTGTTCGTCCAGGGGGTCAAATACTTGTTTTTCCTCATCAGATGGTTTTAATTTTTATAAATTCATATGATGTTATTTTCTGGAATTTTCTTTGGGATTCCGTCTCACTGTTAGAATGTACACTATATTGCCAAAAGTATTTGCTCACCTGCCTTGACTCACATATGAGCTTAAGTGACATCCCGTTCCTAATCCATAGGGTTCAATATGACGTCGGTCCACCCTTTGCAGCTAGAACAGCTTCAACTCTTCTGGGAAGGCTGTCCACAAGGTTTAGGAGTGTGTTTATGGGAATTTTTGACCATTCTTCCAGAAGCGCATTTGTGAGGTCGCACACTGATGTTGGACGAGAAGGCCTGGCTCTCAGTCTCCGCTCTAATTCATCCCAAAGGTGTTCTATCGGGTTGAGGTCAGGACTCTGTGCAGGCCAGTCAATTTCATCCACACCAGACTCTGTCATCCATGTCTTTATGGACCTTGCTTTGTGCACTGGTGCACAGTCATGTTGGAAGAGGAAGGGGCCAGCTCCAAACTGTTCCCACAAAGTTGGGAGCATGGAATTGTCCAAAATGTCTTGGTATGCTGAAGCATTCAGAGTTCCTTTCACTGGAACTAAGGGGCCAAGCCCAGCTCCTGAAAAACAACCCCACACCATAATCCCCCCTCCACCAAACTTTACACTTGGCACAATGCAGTCAGACAAGTACCGTTCTCCTGGCAACCGCCAAACCCAGACCCGTCCATCAGATTGCCAGATGGAGAAGCGCGATTCGTCACTCCAGAGAACGCGTCTCCACTGCTCTAGAGTCCAGTGGCGGCGTGCTTTACACCACCGCATCCGACGCTTTGCATTGCACTTGGTGATGTATGGCTTGGATGCAGCTGCTCGACCATGGAAACCCATTCCATGAAGCTCTCTGCGCACTGTTCTTGAGCTAATCTGAAGGCCACATGAAGTTTGGAGGTCTGTAGTGATTGACTCTGCAGAAAGTTGGCGACCTCTTCGCACTATGCGCGTCAGCATCCGCTGACCCCGCTCCGTCAGTTTACGTGGCCTACCACTTCGTGGCTGAGTTGCTGTCGTTCCCAAACACTTCCATTTTCTTATAATACAGCTGACAGTTGACTGTGGAATATTTAGGAGCGAGGAAATTTCACGACTGGATTTGTTGCACAGGTGGCATCCTATCACAGTTCCACGCTGGAATTCACTGAGCTCCTGAGAGCGACCCATTCTTTCACAAATGTTTGTAAAAACAGTCTGCATGCCTAGGTGCTTGAATTTATACACCTGTGGCCATGGAAGTGATTGGAACACCTGATTCCAATAATTTGGAAGGGTGAGCAAATACTTTTGGCAATATAGTGTATATATGATTGAAATTATAGATCGTTGCTTTCTTTGTAAGTGGGCAAACCTGCAAAATCAGCAAGGAGTCAAATACTTATTTCCCCCCCACTCAAAGCCACTCAAAGCAGTGCATCCTGGGAAACGGCAGAGGTTCAAACCTCGAGTAAAAAAACCAAAATATAGGACTAATTCTACAGCAGGATATATTAAAATATATCCACGTCTAGTGAAGGTGAACAGTGGCAGATCTAGACCAAATGGACCAGGGGCCCAGCAGGGGGCCAGCGTGTTTTCATGGGGGCCCAGAAAAGCATGAAATAAAAAACAGGGCAAGAGATTCAAATATATTAGAGAGCTGCATGAAGGGAAATTTATTTTCAATAAGGTTCAATAAAAATTCAATTTCTTATAAGGTCAATATACATTTATAATTTAGGAATTTTAGAGATTATTGACTTAATTTAAAACTACTGTTTTCTATAAAATTTTAATTAGAACTAAAAAAACTGTTAAATTCATCTGTAAAAATTAGAGCATTTTTTATTTGTTGTGAAAAAAACCATTTAGTAGATTGAAACTGGGATCCTCTCTCAGTAGCACTGAAGATATCACCTCAATGTTTTTGAATAATTAGTAAATCAGAATTTGTAAAGAATCAGCTGCAGAATGAAATCGATCCGAAGGACCCATCAGTAACCATGTCTGTTCCAGCACAGATCATCATTCAAATTTATTTTAAGTATTGTCTTCAGTACAGGGGCCATAACAGGGGCACTGGCCCCCGTTGGCCCCTGTCTAGAACCGGCCATGGTGAGGAATGATGACATCATGGCGAGGTGCACTGTATGCTGAAGTCCATGAAAAACAGAAAGCACAACCGATGTTCAAGGCTACAAGATTGAAAGTATTGAAAATAAAGAATCTCCCTGAAATGAGTTTTTGGAACTTGGGATATCTGTTAATGTTTGAAAACCAAATTTGTCTTTTGAAAATCCAATACCAAAAACGGCCAGTAGATGGCTATAGTGACTATTTGAACGAAACAAAAATTCCAAAATAAAAAACTTAAGACTAACCCCCAGATTCCACATACAGGTGCTGGTCATAAAATTAGAATATCATGAAAAAGTAGATTGATTTCAGTAATTCCATTTAAAAAGTGAAACTTGTATATTATATTCATACATTACATACAAACTCATATATTTCAGATGTTTATTTTGTTTAATTTTGATGATTACAAATGACAACAAATGAAAATCTCAAATTCATCATATCAGAAAATTAGAATATTGCTGAAGACCAATAAAAACAAAGGATTTATAGAAATGTTGGCCAACTGAAAAGTATGAACATGAAAAGTATGAGCATGTACAGCACTCAGTATTTAGTTGGGCCTCCTTTGGCCTGTATTACTGCAGCAATGCGGCGTGGCATGGAGTCGATCAGTCTGTGGCACTGCTCAGGTGTTATGATAGCCCAGGTTGCTCTAATAGTGGCTTTTAGCTCTTCTGAATTGTTGGGTCTGGTGTATTGCATCTTCTTCTTCACAATACCCCATAGATTTTCTATGGGGTTAAGGTCAGGAGAGTTTGCTGGCCAATTAAGAACAGGGATACCATGGTCCTTCAACCAGGTACTGGTAGCTTTGGCACTGTGTGCAGGTGCCAAGTCCTGTTGGAAAATGAAATCTGCATCTCCAAAAAGTTGGTCAGCTGCAGGAAGCATGAAGGGCTCTAAAACTTCCTGGTATGTGGCTGCGTTGACCCTGGACCTCAGAAAACACAATGGACCAACACCAGCAGATGACATGGCACCCCAAACCATCACTGACTGTGGAAACTTTACACTGGACTTCAAGCAACGTGGATGAAGTGCCTCTCTTCTTTTCCTCCAGACTCTGGGACCTTGATTTCCAAAGGAAATGCAAAATTTACTTTCATCAGAGAACATGACTTTGGACCACTCACCAGCAGTCCAGTCCTGTTTCTCTTTAGCCCAGGCAAGACGCTTCTGACGCTGTCTGTGGTTCAAGAGTGGCTTGACACAAGGAATGCGACAGCAGAAACCCATGTCTTTCATACGTCTGTGTGTGGTGGTTCTTGAAGCACTCACTCCAGCTGCAGTCCACTCTTTGTGAATCTCCCCCACATTTTTGAAGGGGTTTTGTTTCACAATCCTCTCCAGGGTGCGGTTATCTCTCTTGCTTGTACACTTTTTTCCACCACATCTTTTCCTTCCCTTCGCCTCTCTATTAATGTGCTTGGACACTGAGCTCTGTGAACAGCCAGCCTCTTTAGCGATGACCTTTTGTGTCTTGCCCTCCTTGTGCAAGGTGTCGATGGTCGTCTTTTGGACAACTGTCAAGTCAGCAGTCTTCCCCATGATTGTGTAGCCTATAGAACTAGACTGAAAGACCATTTAAAGGCTTTTGCAGGTGGTTTGAGTTAATTAGCTGATTAGAGTGTGGCACCAGGGGCCATCAATTTTGAACCTTTTCACAATATTCTAATTTTCTGATATGATGAATTTGAGATTTTCATTTGTTGTCATTTGTAATCATCAAAATTAAACAAAATAAACATCTGAAATATATGAGTTTGTATGTAATGTATGAATATAATATACAAGTTTCACTTTTTAAATGGAATTACTGAAATCAATCTACTTTTTCATGATATTCTAATTTTATGACCAGCACCTGTACTCCGTCAGCGCTCCGCTCCGCCCCGCTGACGTACGTCGTGCGGAGCGCTTGTCTTTCATGGAAATCAATGAGAGCTGTTCCACATCCACCGCTACTCCTCCGCACGTCTCCGTCCACGTACGTCTTCTCCGTCCGTCACCGACAAAATACGGAGCCGAGCTATTTTTTGCTCGGTTCCGGTCCGGCCAGGTCAAGATCCGCAATTGCAATCGCACCAAACAGGAAAAAGAACATCGACAAATTCCGGTTCGTCAAATTAAAATATAGCAGCAACAGATCGGTGACTAGAAATTATAGCACAATTCTTATATATATATATATATAAAAAAAACTAACACCGTTTATTTAAATGATTGGATCCAAACTATTGGTTATTCACCAACGAGGAAGCAGATTTCTCATCTCCATAAAAATATTTATTTTATACCGAGGGACTTAAACTTTAATCAAATCCATTCAAAAGAAACTTCTTATTACAGGAATGAAAAGAGATGCTGAGTTTGGGAGTAGAGAACAAGTTCATTAAAAAAAAGCAGTTTTGAATTATCCTTATCCCTGTTACAAAAATATATATATATATTTGGGCAGAAACTGAACATATGCTGGATGATGGTGGGATTTTTTTAATATGTCATATTAAATTAAGCGCTCACAGGGTTCATACAGGAATGAGTGACTCTAATTTAATGCTATTTGAAATGATTTTAATGCCATCAACAAGAACCATGTACACAAGTTATTAGTGTACATGAAATATGAAGGAGCTGCAAGCACAGTTCCATGACTCCTGTATGTATGTAAACACACACACATATATACGTATATATATATCCTCTAGCTTTTTCTCCGCCTGGAGATTCCTTTCTGAACATACGGCTTTATGATCAGTTCCACGCAAATTAATAATTTTCAATTCAATTCAGTTTATTTATATAGCGCCAAATTCACAACACATGTCATCTCAAGGCACTTTACAGTTCAACCAGATCATACAGTCAAATTGATACAAAGTTTTCTAAGGAAAACCAGTTGATTGCATCGACTCAAATACAATCCCTCACACTAAGCATGCTTGTAGCGACAGTGGAGAGGAAAAACTCCCTTTTAACAGGAAGAAACCTCCAGCAGAACCAGGCTCAGTGTGAGCGGCCATCTGCTGAGGCCGACTGGGGTTCAAGGAGACAGAAGCAGACATAGAAAAAGCAGCTGTAAAAGGCGGCCCCGTCCAGGAAACACACAGCCAGGCAGACAAGCTCCAAGGCAGCTCCCATGCCAGAGGACGAAGAGAGCACATCCAGCCAGTCACGGTCAGAGAAACAGGACCACACTGGAAAAAACTGCTTTTTTTTATTATAATAGCGATATAATATATCGGACGAAATTGTTTTTATAAACATTTTTTATTAAAGAATTATAAATACTTCGATAAACATATTTAAATAATTTTAGTGCCAATTAAGGCCTCGATTTAAAGAAAAAATTAATGAATTGTAATTATTTTTAATGATCCGCGGAAACCCTGGTTCATCTCGCGCATGCTCTCTACGGTCTCCAAGAAACTCAGAGCGGAGGGAACAGGAGCCACAGCGGAGGATGGATGCTTTGCTTTGCGCAGGCGGTCTGGAGCGCAGCGGAGCACTGACGGAGTATGTGGGATTTCAGGGTCAAAGGTGATGAAAGCAAAGGTGAATTTAACTGAAACAGCCACCTGATGCACCGTACATTCCGGCTTAGTAAGTCCAAAAAGATCAAAAAGGATGGAAATCCAGTTCTTTGGTTGTTTTATTGTCCGTACAGAAAAACAGGTTACAGGATTCTGCTACTGTCTCCCTCTAATCCCTGCACCTGTTCTTTGGTTGACTGGCTGAAAACTGAACTGGTAAAAAAAAACAAAAAAACATGACCACCCAGGTGCATTGTGAGCTACCTAAGACCCCCCTATTTATACTGTGAAACACCCACATCCCAAGCTAAAATTAACTAATTAACTAAATTAACAAATCTCATTCTAAATAAGAAATCAAACTAATTAATCTAAATTCTAAGATTCAACTAAAAATTGAGAAATTGCTCCTACAAGGGCAATAGTGCATCTCTATCTACCACCTTCATGAACCGCATTTCTTTTGACATGTCGTTTTGCTGCTAAGTGTTGTGTTCAGCGAGGAAACAAACCAGTTTTAACCGGCATACGGTCAGTTACTGACGGCGGTACATCAGATGCTGCTGTAGCTCCTGGTAAACGTGTGGCGTGGACAGTCGCACGGACAGCAGCTTAATGACCCGGGTCCAATTCCTGTTAGCGTAGCATCTTTTTGCCACTGGATGCGTATACAAGCTTCATGGAGCACAGCGTGCCGGAGTTCATGAACTGCGTGGTTCCCCCTCCACGTTATTCCGTTCTGTCGTCCTTCTCTCCAAACACAAAGTTTCATTTATTTTTATTTTTTAACTTGCGCATGGTGGCCAACTTCAGCACTGAACCTTAATCTGACGCCTTGAGCAAGAAACTAATACTGTTAGCTTCAGAGCGCTGCTTTGCTACCATTGGCTGACAAAGCAAGGGGGATTTCAATTGTCTTTCTGAAATTTATTTACCGTCAATTTATTTTCAAATGATTTTTTTTACCCATTGACAATCACTACGAGCCGGAAATCTGGCCTGTTGCAAGAATACTTTAATCCCTCCCATAAATATTTTAAATCAGGTTGGGTCTAATCCGTGACCTTTGGTTTCGACATTCAGCCATGATGCTAATTATCATGTTGCTAACGCCTCAGTGGATCATCTTCTGCCTCAAACCGACAAACCAACCAACAGACACCAGTGACTCCAAACATTTATTGTGAACAAAGAAACAGAGGAGCAGCAGGAGTTTAGGAGGTGTCCATAGTCTGGACGGACTCGTTCACCACCTCCAGGAGCAGCGGGGTGACGGACTGGGACAGCACCGCAGTGGTTCCCCTTTTGTACTTGTAATCCCCGGTCCTGCATCCAGGAGAGGAAAAAAGCAGAGTTAGGTTTTCAGAGCTGCAGCAAACACTGACGGCGTTCATGATCCTAGCATAAACCGGTATCCTACAGCACACTGTGTTAGCGGCAGTTAGCGGCAATGTTCATGATCCTAGCATAAACCGGTATCCTACAGCACACTGAGTGTTAGCGGCGGTTAGCGACAATGTTCATGATCCTAGCATAAACCGGTATCCTACAGCACACTGAGTGTTAGCGGCGGTTAGCGACAATGTTCATGATCCTAGCATAAACCGGTATCCTACAGCACACTGTGTTAGCGGCGGTTAGCGGCAATGTTCATGATCCTAGCATAAACCGGTATCCTACAGCACACTGAGTGTTAGCGGCGGTTAGCGACAATGTTCATGATCCTAGCATAAACCGATATCCTACAGCACACTGTGTGTTAGCAGCGGTTAGCGACAATGTTCATGATCCTAGCATAAACCGGTATCCTACAGCACACTGTGTGTTAGCGGCGGTTAGCGACAATGTTCATGATCCTAGCATAAACCGGTATCCTACAGCACACTGTGTTAGCGGAGGTTAGCGGCAATGTTCATGATCCTAGCATAAACCGGTATCCTACAGCACACTGTGTTAGCGGCGGTTAGCGGCAATGTTCATGATCCTAGCATAAACCGGTATCCTACAGCACACTGAGTGTTAGCGGCGGTTAGCGACAATGTTCATGATCCTAGCATAAACCGATATCCTACAGCACACTGTGTTAGCGGCAGTTAGCGGCAATGTTCATGATCCTAGCATAAACCGGTATCCTACAGCACACTGAGTGTTAGCGGCGGTTAGCGACAATGTTCATGATCCTAGCATAAACCGGTATCCTACAGCACACTGAGTGTTAGCGGCGGTTAGCGACAATGTTCATGATCCTAGCATAAACCGGTATCCTACAGCACACTGTGTTAGCGGCGGTTAGCGGCAATGTTCATGATCCTAGCATAAACCGGTATCCTACAGCACACTGAGTGTTAGCGGCGGTTAGCGACAATGTTCATGATCCTAGCATAAACCGATATCCTACAGCACACTGTGTGTTAGCAGCGGTTAGCGACAATGTTCATGATCCTAGCATAAACCGGTATCCTACAGCACACTGTGTGTTAGCGGCGGTTAGCGACAATGTTCATGATCCTAGCATAAACCGGTATCCTACAGCACACTGTGTTAGCGGAGGTTAGCGGCAATGTTCATGATCCTAGCATAAACCGGTATCCTACAGCACACTGTGTGTTAGCTGCGGTTAGCGACAATGTTCATGATCCTAGCATAAACCAGTATCCTACAGCACACTGTGTGTTAGCGGCGGTTAGCGACAATGTTCATGATCCTAGCATAAACCGTCATCCTACAGCACAGCACACTGAGTGTTAGCGGGGGGTTAGCGACCATGTTCATGATCCTAGCATAAACCGTCATCCTACAGCACAGCACACTGAGTGTTAGCGGGGGGTTAGCGACCATGTTCATGATCCTAGCATAAACCGGTATCCTACAGCACAGCACACTGAGTGTTAGCGGGGGTTAGCGACCATGTTCATGATCCTAGCATAAACCGATATCCTACAGCACACTGTGTGTTAGCGGCGGTTAGCGACAATGTTCATGATCCTAGCATAAACCGGTATCCTACAGCACAGCACACTGTGTGTTAGCGGCGGTTAGCGACAATGTTCATGACCCTAGCATAAACCGGTATCCTACAGCACACTGTGTTAGCGGCGGTTAGCGACAATGTTCATGACCCTAGCATAAACCGGTATCCTACAGCACAGCACACTGTGTGTTAGCGGCGGTTAGCGACGGCGTTCATGATCCTAGCATAAACCGGTATCCTAAATCGGCTAGCGGAGCACAAACACCCGGCCGTACTCACAGCCTGCATCCTTCAGGCTCATTCAGGCTTCAGGCAGAACAGGCACCAGAACAGGAAGTCAGCCTCAGGTCAAACTGGTTCAAACTAGTCAGAGATGATCTAAAGGGTGGCAGGAGGCCACCAACAGAACATGGGAGGTTCCTGGATGTCCTCACCTGACGCCCTTCTTGTTGGCCTCATCATGGGGTCGGATGTAGTCCACGTTGCCCTTGGTGATGACGGTCAGGTCAATGTTGCTGCCGGAGCCAAGGTCGTTAAAGATGCCTGCAGCGATGGCGTCCCTCACCAGCCGCTTGGCATCCTCCTCCTGTTGACAACAACATAGATGCTGAATCTGTCATCACAGGCGGCTGTAGCAGAGCAACAGGTGGGGGAGGGGACTCACCTCCATGTCCGGTTTGTAACGATCCTCAAAGACCGCCATGGCAGCCAGCGAGCCGGAGCCTTTGGAGGAGAACAGAGGGACATGTTAGCCTGAAGCTGCGCCCAGAGACCCACGCAGCAGCAGCTTCTAGGAGGCAGAGGTCTAGGAGGAGCAGCTTCTAGGAGGAGCAGCATCTAGGAGGCAAAGGTCTAGGAGGAGGAGCAGCATCTAGGAGGCAAAGGTCTAGGAGGAGGAGCAGCATCTAGGAGGCAAAGGTCTGGGAGGAGGAGCAGCATCTAGGAGGCAAAGGTCTGGGAGGAGAAGCAGCATCTAGGAGGCAAAGGTCTAGGAGGAGTAGCAGCATCTAGGAGGCAAAGGTCTAGGAGGAGGAGCAGCATCTAGGAGGCAAAGGTCTGGGAGGAGGAGCAGCATCTAGGAGGCAAAGGTCTGGGAGGAGGAGCAGCATCTAGGAGGCAAAGGTCTGGGAGGAGGAGCAGCATCTAGGAGGCAAAGGTCTAGGAGGAGGAGCAGCATCTAGGAGGCAAAGGTCTAGGAGGAGGAGCAGCATCTAGGAGGCAAAGGTCTGGGAGGAGGAGCAGCATCTAGGAGGCAAAGGTCTAGGAGGAGGAGCAGCATCTAGGAGGCAAAGGTCTAGGAGGAGAAGCAGCATCTAGGAGGCAAAGGTCTGGGAGGAGGAGCAGCATCTAGGAGGCAAAGGTCTAGGAGGAGGAGCAGCATCTAGGAGGCAAAGGTCTGGGAGGAGGAGCAGCATCTAGGAGGCAAAGGTCTAGAAGGAGTAGCAGCATCTAGGAGGCAAAGGTCTAGGAGGAGGAGCAGCATCTAGGAGGCAAAGGTCTAGGAGGAGGAGCAGCATCTAGGAGGCAAAGGTCTAGGAGGAGGAGCAGCATCTAGGAGGCAAAGGTCTAGAAGGAGTAGCAGCATCTAGGAGGCAAAGGTCTAGGAGGAGGAGCAGCATCTAGGAGGCAAAGGTCTAGGAGGAGGAGCAGCATCTAGGAGGCAAAGGTCTGGGAGGAGGAGCAGCATCTAGGAGGCAAAGGTCTGGGAGGAGGAGCAGCATCTAGGAGGCAAAGGTCTAGAAGGAGTAGCAGCATCTAGGAGGCAAAGGTCTAGGAGGAGGAGCAGCATCTAGGAGGCAAAGGTCTAGGAGGAGGAGCAGCATCTAGGAGGAGCAGCATCTAGGAGGCAAAGGTCTAGGAGGAGGAGCAGCATCTAGGAGGCAAAGGTCTGGGAGGGGCAGCAGCATCTAGGAGGCAAAGGTCTAGGAGGAGTAGCAGCATCTAGGAGGAGCAGCATCTAGGAGGCAAAGGTCTGGGAGGAGGAGCAGCATCTAGGAGGAGCAGCATCTAGGAGGCAAAGGTCTGGGAGGAGGAGCAGCATCTAGGAGGCAAAGGTCTGGGAGGGGCAGCAGCATCTAGGAGGCAAAGGTCTGGGAGGGGCAGCAGCATCTAGGAGGCAAAGGTCTGGGAGGAGGAGCAGCATCTAGGAGGAGCAGCATCTAGGAGGCAAAGGTCTGGGAGGAGGAGCAGCATCTAGGAGGCAAAGGTCTGGGAGGGGCAGCAGCATCTAGGAGGCAAAGGTCTGGGAGGAGGAGCATCTAGGAGGCAAAGGTCTGGGAGGAGGAGCAGCATCTAGGAGGCAAAGGTCTGGGAGGAGCAGCATCTAGGAGGCAAAGGTCTGGGAGGAGGAGCAGCATCTAGGAGGCAAAGGTCTGGGAGGGGCAGCAGCATCTAGGAGGCAAAGGTCTGGGAGGGGCAGCAGCATCTAGGAGGCAAAGGTCTGGGAGGAGGAGCAGCATCTAGGAGGAGCAGCATCTAGGAGGCAAAGGTCTGGGAGGAGGAGCAGCATCTAGGAGGCAAAGGTCTGGGAGGGGCAGCAGCATCTAGGAGGCAAAGGTCTGGGAGGGGCAGCAGCATCTAGGAGGCAAAGGTCTGGGAGGAGGAGCAGCATCTAGGAGGCAAAGGTCTGGGAGGAGCAGCATCTAGGAGGCAAAGGTCTGGGAGGAGGAGCAGCATCTAGGAGGCAAAGGTCTGGGAGGAGGAGCAGCATCTAGGAGGCAAAGGTCTGGGAGGAGGAGCATCTAGGAGGCAAAGGTCTGGGAGGAGGAGCAGCATCTAGGAGGCAAAGGTCTGGGAGGAGGAGCATCTAGGAGGCAAAGGTCTGGGAGGAGGAGCAGCATCTAGGAGGCAAAGGTCTGGGAGGAGGAGCAGCATCTAGGAGGCAAAGGTCTGGGAGGAGGAGCATCTAGGAGGCAAAGGTCTGGGAGGAGGAGCATCTAGGAGGCAAAGGTCTGGGAGGAGCAGCATCTAGGAGGCAAAGGTCTGGGAGGAGGAGCAGCATCTAGGAGGAGCAGCATCTAGGAGGCAAAGGTCTGGGAGGAGGAGCAGCATCTAGGAGGCAAAGGTCTGGGAGGGGCAGCAGCATCTAGGAGGCAAAGGTCTGGGAGGGGCAGCAGCATCTAGGAGGCAAAGGTCTGGGAGGAGGAGCAGCATCTAGGAGGCAAAGGTCTGGGAGGAGCAGCATCTAGGAGGCAAAGGTCTGGGAGGGGCAGCAGCATCTAGGAGGCAAAGGTCTGGGAGGAGTAGCAGCATCTAGGAGGCAAAGGTCTGGGAGGAGCAGCAGCATCTAGGAGGCAAAGGTCTGGGAGGAGCAGCATCTAGGAGGCAAAGGTCTGGGAGGGGCAGCAGCATCTAGGAGGCAAAGGTCTAGGAGGAGTAGCAGCATCTAGGAGGCAAAGGTCTGGGAGGAGCAGCAGCATCTAGGAGGCAAAGGTCTGGGAGGAGCAGCATCTAGGAGGCAAAGGTCTGGGAGGAGGAGCAGCATCTAGGAGGCAAAGGTCTGGGAGGAGCAGCATCTAGGAGGAGCAGCATCTAGGAGGCAAAGGTCTAGGAGGAGTAGCAGCATCTAGGAGGCAAAGGTCTGGGAGGAGGAGCAGCATCTAGGAGGCAAAGGTCTGGGAGGAGCAGCATCTAGGAGGCAAAGGTCTGGGAGGAGGAGCAGCATCTAGGAGGCAAAGGTCTGGGAGGAGCAGCATCTAGGAGGAGCAGCATCTAGGAGGCAAAGGTCTAGGAGGAGTAGCAGCATCTAGGAGGCAAAGGTCTAGGAGGAGTAGCAGCATCTAGGAGGCAAAGGTCTGGGAGGAGCAGCAGCATCTAGGAGGCAAAGGTCTGGGAGGGGCAGCAGCAGGAAGTGGCTGAGGATAAATGGGTCAGACTAAACGGGTCAGAATCAGAAAGGTTCTACTGACCCATGGTGACGTAGGGCAGCTTATCCGTAGAGCCGTGAGGGTAGATGCTATACAGGTGAGGTCCGTTACAGTCCACTCCGCCCAGAACCAGAGCAGCACCGATGTAACCCTGATACCTGCAGACACAGAGAGGGAGCCGGTTCTGATGCAGCAGATCTATCCCATGATGCTCCCTTCTTTCTCTGACCCGTCCAGCTCAGAGCTGCCGGCTTTAACAGAACCAGGACGCCAACATGGCGGATCTGCTGCCTTTACTGAACCTCCAGAACCTGTTTGACACCAAACTCATCCTCCAGTGGTAAACATCAGAGATATTCTGCTCCAATCAGGATTCATTAACAGCAGGAGCTCTGCTGCCCCCTGGTGGCTGAGCCACGGAGCAGTTCTGCAGACGGCCCTCAGGTCTTTCTGCTTCAGTCTTTACTTCGTTTTTTGGCCTCAATAAATATTAGTGAGGCCAGTTTAAAAAAGAAAAACACTAATAACAACCTGAGAGAAACAGCAAGGAAGAGAATTTAGTCTCTAGTCTGACTGGCTGATCCGCTGCTAACCGATCCCAGTAGTAGGGATTCCCAAAACGTCCATTTAACTCTAAAGGCGCTCATATACTGTGAGATTTGTTTGCCGAGTTTAAGCCTGATGGTGCGTGGTGTACGGGGGGGGGGGGGGGGGGGGGGGGTTAACGAGGGGCGATCAGCCTTTAACGACCTCCTCTATCAGGAATCTTAAAGGAATAGTACACCCAAAACATGATTAGCCTTCATTTTCTACTCACCCCCATGCTGAACAACACTCTGGAGTCCCTTTTGATATCTCAAATGCATCTGGAGATCTGGGAGGCTTCTTGCTGTCTGCTGACATTCAAATAATGGAGGTCTATGGCGCCCGAGGCAGAAAGGTCCATAAAAGTCCACAAAAAACGTGTCAATATTCCTCCATACTGCTCGTCCAATGTATTCCAAGTGTCCTGAGTGGGTAGCGTCCAGAATTTACTGGAAACGAAGTCATTTAGAATGTTTTTAGAGCATAAACAGTAGTGTATAGGATGTCCTAAAAGCGCGCACCTGCGAGTTCACGACGCTACGGAAGCCGGCAGACCAAACCAGCGCATTCAGCGTCTGCTCTGCCGATAATGCAAGCGTAGAAGAAGAAATGTGCTGTTTACCTGTGCAAAGAAAGAAACAACGAAAGGAAAATGTCTGAGGACTTCAGTGTTGAGGAAGAGCATGAGTTCTTTGCCGAGCTGAATGCGCACTTTCATCTGGTTTGGTCTGCTGCGGTTTCCGTAGCGTCGCGATCGCGCTTTTAGGAAATCCTATACACTACTGTTTATGCTCTAAAAACATTCTAAATGACTTCGTTTCGAGTAAATTCTGGACGCTACCCACTCAGGACACTTGGAATACATTGGACGAGCAGTATGGAGGAATATTGACACGTTTTTTGTGGACTTTTATGGACCTTTCTGCCTCGGGCGCCATAGACCTCCATTATTTGAATGTCAGCAGACAGCAAGAAGCCTCCCAGATCTCCAGATGCATTTGAGATATCAAAAAAGTACTCCAGAGTGTTGTTCAGCATGGGGGTGAGTAGAAAATGAAGGCTAATCATGTTTTGGGTGTACTATTCCTTTAAGGTCGGGAGGAAATCCAACATGATTGTAATTCAGTCGGCCGTCGTAAGGTGGTCGTGGACAAATCGCTCAGCGGGCAACAAGGATTCTTCTTCTTCTTCCTCTCAGATGTAAACCCAGAATCATGGCGGGGGGGCAATGAGTGAAATGGAGTTCTTCCTGTCAAACTGACAGACCGTAGTAGCCACGTTAGCTCAGCCATGTCTTTGTCCAAATACGTCGTCTCCTTTTCTTTTTAGGGCTTTCAGCACTAAATCGCCCAAATATCCAAGGCAGCGCGTTTCACTCTAGTGAGCTTCATGTTCCTCTGCTAATGGTGTGGCTTCCAGATAGACGAGTCCGAGTAGCGCCATCTCACTGCGGAGCTGAGTCCCACCTGGTTTTTAGACGTACAGTGAGCAGGTAGATCGCATCAGAGCGTCGGGTCGCACAGCATCGTGTGTTGTGAGCTGTGAACTTTAAAACCCTGCGGTTTGATCGTACAGTTTGAGCTGTAGCTGCGTGCAACCATTGAAAATATCGTACAGTTTATGCCGCGCTTTAACAACTAAATAAAAACAAACATCCAGGAAACTGAGATGTAACTAATATTCTGGCCACCTCCAGGGGGCGCCATGCTGAGCGGGATCACTGCTCTGCAGCATTTCAGCTCACTGTTTCCTTTTCCATGTTTTCTAAAAACTTTGTTGTGCTGCTGGATAAAACCTGGAACTAAACGCTATTTCTGACATTATAAATAAAAAAATCTTCCTGGATGGAAGAGAAACGTCTTCAAACTTGGAAACAAAGTGGATTGATTTTAACTTTCTTTGAAGTTTCAGCTCATCGTCACCTTTGATCACAGGATCCCTCGACTTAAAAACATCCACCTCATTTAAAAAAGAAAAATCCTCCTAAATGAATATGAAGCAGTTCTGACTGCATCTGTGAGCAAGTATGACAAAGATTTATGAATTTTACTCTTTTCTTTAGTTCATCATGCAAATATTACAGAACATTAACCAGTTTATTAAGACCATTATTATCTGTAGATCATTTCATGTTGGAGGAACTGGACTCCATCACTGAGATCTGTGGGAAAGAAGCTCCAAGGTTCAACTGGAATGGCCCAAACAGGGCTTCACATTCAAGATGGCCGCCATTACACTGTCCTGTTTGGATGAAGCAGGTACGTTTAAAGGAGCCCATCAGGCAGCAATCAGAGACCTACCTGAAGAGCATCTGCTTCAGCATGCGGTTAGCGGTGGCGACGCGCGGCAGCCTGCCTGTGGAGAGCGCGTGCAGCTCCAGGTTGGACGAGATTATCTGGGTGGTCATCTCCGTGTCTGCAGCAGTTCCTGCTCCACAGCAGCTGCAAAACAGGCCTGAGTCAAACCTACATAGAAAAAACACCTAGATCCATCCTGACAGGTGACACTTACTAAATGTTGGGGGAGATGTAGTGGATCTTGGAGCAGTTTTTATCAGCGACCACCATTCCCTCAGTGGCTCTGGTGTCGGCGCCGAGGACGACGCCGTCCTAAACAGGAAGTCACAACAAACACTTTAGAATCTGTTTCTCTCCTGTTGTTCTAAGCGACATGAAGCAATTCCTCTGAGGTCTGTCAAATCACGGAAGAAGGAGGCAGGGAAGCCTCCTTTGTTCAACTTTACAGTAATAAGGAAACACAGGAGAGGTTTTTTTTCTCAGCGACAGCATGAAACCATCTGAAACAAACGTTCAATCAAACATCTAAATCTGCTGGGAGTCCAGATCCAGACCCTGATCCAGATCCTGGATCTGTTTTTTTCAGGGACGTGGAGCTGAAATTGGCTACGAGCTGAAGCCTGATTGGTGCGATTCTGATAGAAAGTCCTGATGGACTGGGCCCAGTCAGGTCCAGTCAGGTCCCAGTCCGGGGTCCAGTCAGCTCCCGGTCCGGGTCCAGTCAGGTCCAGTTTCTGTCACCAACCTTGAAGACGATGCCACAGATGGTGGTTCCGGTTTTCCGAGCAGCAGGCAAACTGCATCCCAGTTTACCGGCTTCACCTTCTAGAAGCACATTTCTGGAATCAGAGAGATTAAGTTTTATTTTTAGTGGGGGTAACTGCATTAATAACATTTGACACATTAAAACACATTTAAAGGAAGGAATCCTCAGATATTTGATCAATTTTTAACCTTAAACCAGAGGATCTATAGTAGATCTGCAGCCAGACTGATCGCCTTTCATTCAATATTCAATTTTTAAAATAATATAAACAGCAAATCGCGGAAATAATTTGGGCTTAATTCGTTTGTAATAAAAACAATAAATGAAACTAATTTATTTCACATCAGAGAAGTAAAAGCCGGAGGAATAAATGAGCGAGTGGCCGGAAACCCTGAGTCATTGTAGGGATCATCACTGAGCTAGCATCCTTTAGCTAAGCTAAGCTAGGCTAAGCTAAAGGAAGCTAAACTGTTCCGATAGAAACTTCAACACCTCGTTCATCGGGACAGCAGGTCTCTGACCGGACAGCCAGAATAACTCTTTACCTTCGGCAGTTTTCGAAACTGAAACCCGCGAGAGGAGCTCTGCTCACTGCCAACGTCGCCATCTTGGATGAAGGTTTGTGTTTCCGGGAAGTGGAGGAAGGAGCTCAGGAGAGATGCGGCATTTAAGGACCGCTGGCAGGGTGGGGAAAAACAGACCCTCCGACACTACATCAGTTAGAAAACACAGCTTATCGGTTTTATTTCACGCTTTATTTATCAAAACTGACTATATCTATCTATCTATCTATCTATCTATCTATCTATCTATCTATCTATCTATCTATCTATCTATCTATCTATCTATCTATCTATCTATCTATCTATCTATCTATCTATCTTACAGTAATAATGACTAAATGTTGTTGTTTTGTTTCTTGTTCAGTTGCAGATGCTTGAATGTGTTCCTTATATCTCTGCTTTGTTCTTTTTCTGTTCTCTGTGTTTCTCAGTGAACAGATTATTTTTTTTCAGTCTCTGTTTCCATGTTTTTTCCTTAATCTGCTGCCATGTGGTGTCCTTGAGCAGCACAGGTGCCAACTGGATGCCAGGTGGATGTCAAGGTCTAGTAATGAGTTTCAGGGAGGGGAGGATCAGATAGCACACCATCAGAGGAGGTTGGAGTGCATTATGTTGATTGAGCTTTTTACCTGAGTCAGAAGGTGGGAGAGGGGAAAGGAAAACAGGAGGGCAGACAGATAATCAGGGAGATCTAAGAGACAATAACAAAGATTTAATGTGCTTTGACCTTGACATCAGGAAGCGGGTATGTTGACCTTTATATTCCAGCAGATTATTTTAGATTAAAATAAAGATTGATCACTTCCTCTCTGTCCTTTTTTAAAAGAAGTGTTTGTTTGAAATGAGGGTGGTCTGTTTGATTTAATTTCCCACAGTCTAAAACATGACTGTAATAACGACTGCATAAATAAGCAACAAATAAGATCTTACGGGCTGAAAATAATAAATTAAAGGAATTAATATCCTGAAAAAAGCTTCAGGATTGTTTTTATGCATATTGTTTATTTCTCTTATTTTAAGGGCATAGATCCTCCTTCCATTGACAGATCCTCCTATTTATCTGCTCAAATTAAGGAAAACTACACTTATTTCAGGAAATTATGCTAAATTTTAGGTTTTTGTTTTTTTTTTTGCGATGTTTTACTCTGGCTGAGTCACAGCCAAACAGGAACAGACCAGATGAAGCTACTATGAGAAAAAGCAGAGAGAGCAGAACGTTAGAGATTGAACTAACAGTTTCTGCAGAGTGGGAGAATAGAGATAGAATGAAGCAGAATGATGAAAAAGGGGTCCCTATGTCCTCCAGCAGTCTAAGCCTATAGCAGCAGAACTATAGAGATAGCTCAGGATAACCTGAGCCACTCTAACTAGAAGCTTTATCAAAAAGGAAAGTTTTAAGCCTAGTCTTAAAAGTAGACAGAGTGTCTGCCTCACGGACTAAAACTGGTAGTTGGTTCCACAGGAGAGGAGCCTGATAACTAAAAGATCTGCCTCCCATTCTACTTTTAGAAATTCTAGGAACCACTAGTAAACCTGCAGATTGAGAGCGAAGTGCTCTGTTAGGAACATAAGGAACAATCAGATCTCTGATATCAGATGGAGCTTGGCCATTTAAGGCTTTATATGTGAGAAGGAGGATTTTAAATTCTATTCTGGATTTAACAGGAAGCCAATGAAGAGAAGCCAGGATAGGAGAGATATGATCTCTCTTTTTCATTTTCATCAGAACTCTGGCTGCAGCATTTTGGATCAGCTGAAGGCTTTTAACTACAGTTTGTGGACTTCCTGATAGTAAAGAATTACAATAGTCCAGCCTTGAAGTAACAAATGCATGGACTAGTTTCTCAGCATCACCCCTGGACAGGAGATTGCTAATTTTTGCAATATTCCTCAGATGAAAGAAGGATATTCTAGAAACCTCTTTGATCTGGGATTTAAATGACAGGTCCTGATCAAAAATAACACCAAGATTTTTTACTTTATTATCTGAAATCAGTTTAATCCCATCCAGATGAAGTGACTGACTAATCAGCTTCTTTTTCAGAGACTCTGGTCCAAAGACTATAACTTCTGTTTTGTCTGCATTCAGAAGCAGAAAGTTAAGAGTCATCCAGGTTTTTGTGTCTTCAAACATGCCTGTAATCTATGTAATGGGTTAGCTTCATCTGGATTATAGACAGATATAGCTGGGTATCATCAGCATAACAGTGGAAATTAATCCCATGCTGTCTAATAACTCTACCAATTGGGAGCATGTATAAAGTAAAGAGAACCGGTCCTAGCACTGATTTTAATAAGATCAATCTTATTTATAAAGAATCCCATAAAATCATTGCTGCTAAGAGCAGGTGGAATGGACGGTTCAACAGAGCTATGGCTCTGGGTGAGTTTGGCAACTGGATTAAAAAGATATCTAGGATTTTCTAGGAGTTTCCTAGCATTTTGCTTCAAAGTGCACAGCTCTAGATTAACCAAGCAGCCAGCTTTCTATTTTTCATGTTTTTCATTTTTAAAGGAGCTGCATTGTCTAAGGCTAAAGATCATTTTCATTATGGCCTGTTGCTATTAAAAAAAACTGACAAAATAAGTAGTTTCATCCAGACAATTCCTTTCTTTGTGGTTTGACTCAGTGTTGCCCCAACATTTTGTGCACCACATACCAAACTCAATAGTTTTTCAAGATGATCTGTGGTAAATGGTAAATGTCCTGTACTTATATAGCGTCTTTATTCAAGTCAGGAGACTTGACCAAAGCGCTTTACACTACATTCATTCACCCATTCAAGCACACACTCACACACCGATTGTGGTGAGCTACATTGTAGCCACAGCTGCCCTGGAGCTCACTGACAGAAGCGGGGCTGCCGTACACTGGCGCCACCCTCTGGCCACCATCAGTAGACAATGCAGGTGAAGTGTGTTGCCCAAGGACACGACAATGAAAGTCGGATCCGGGGCTTGAACCATCAATCCTTTGATTTCAGTGGCCTACATCCGACGCCACTGTCGCCCCGTCCATCCATCCATCCATCCATCCATCAATCCATCCATCCATCATCCATCCATCCATCCATCATCCATCCATCCATCCATCCATCATCCATCCATCCATCCATCATCCATCCATCCATCCATCCATCCATCCATCCATCCATCCATCCATCCATCATCCATCCATCCATCCATCCATCATCCATCCATCCATCCATCCATCCATCAATCCATCCATCCATCATCCATCCATCCATCCATCCATCCATCATCCATCCATCCATCCATCCATCCATCCATCCATCCATCCATCCATCAATCATCCATCCATCCATCCATCATCCATCCATCCATCCATCATCCATCCATCCATCCATCCATCCATCCATCCATCCATCCATCCATCCATCCATCCATCCATCCATCCATCCATCCATCATCCGCCCATCCATCCGTCCATCCATCCATCCATCCATCATCCGCCCATCCATCCGCCCATCCATCCGTCCATCCATCCATCCATCCATCCATCCATTCATCATCCATCATCCGCCCATCCATCCGTCCATCCATCCATCCATCCATCCATCCATCCATCCATCCATCCATCCATCCATCCATCCATCCATCCATCCATCCATCCATCCATCCATCCACCATCCATCCATCCATCCATCCATCCATCCATCCATCCATCCATCCATCCATCCATCCATCCATCTTCTTCCTCTTATCCGGGGTTTGGTTGTGGGGGTAGGGAGGTCCAGACGTCCCTCTCTCCAGCCACTTGGTCCAGCTCCTCTAAGGAATCCCAAGGCGCTCCCAGGCCAGCAGAGAAACATAGTCTCTCCAACGTGTCCTGGGTCTCCCCCTGGGCCTCCTCCCGGTGGGACGTGCCTGGAACACCTCACCAGGGAGATGCCCAGGTGGCAGTCCCTCTCTGGGCTTGGTGGAGGGCTTTGAGTGTCCCAGTGATGTCTGGGGGGTTTATTCCCCCTAGTAGGGTCACCCAAGGTGGACAGGTCCTAGGTGAGGGACCAGAAAAAGACCAGCCTAAAGACCTCTTATGATGAATAAAATTAATGGACCCAGTGTTCCCTCGCCCGGATGCGGGTCAGTGGGGCCCCACTCTGGAGCCAGTCCTGGAGGTGGGGCACGCTGGCGAATGCCTGGTGGCCGGGCTTTTACTGTTAGGTTTAAACACCAAACATTTTATTCAGTAACCTGTACAAAGAAAGACACAGAGAATTTAGTATAATTTACTTGCAAGGAGAGGGGGTCAGAAACTGCATTCAGTTACAACCTCCAACCCACTCTGAAACAGTTTCCGCTTTCTCCAAGCTTTTATTAAGGAACGCCCTGGCTACAATGTTGGTTCCGACCGCTAAAAGGGAGGAGGGGGTGAAACCAGTCGGAACCAGAAGTTTTGCATCACATCATACAATATCATAAGATAAGGAGAGCTTCACTCCTCATCCGGTGCCAGTACGTGCAATTCTCCCCTTTCCACCAATCTCCTGACCTTGCTTCCTGCACACACTAGTAACAAGCATTAGAAAGACAGCAAGTGAAACATTTCAACACTTTGTGTAATACAAGTATACAGGAATATGCAAATGTGTAAATATGAATGTATAAGTATAATATGATTAAAGTAGAATAACTTGTACAATTAATCCAACATTTACCCATGGAGCCTGTCGGGGCACAGCCCGAAGAAGAAACATGGACCCCCCTTGCAATGGGCTCACCACCTGTAGGAGGGGCCAAAGGGGTCGGATGCAATGTGTGATGGGTGGCAGTCGAGGGCGGGGACCTTTGTGTTCTGATCCTCGGCTGGAGAAGCTGGCTCTTTTTCAAGATAATGCAAAGTTAAATTTGACTTTAAAATTAAGGTTCACAGGAGTCCGAGCCACAAGATCAGAGGTCCAGAAGCAGAACGGGTCAGGATCAGGCAATCAGAAAACACTGATACTCACTACAGGACTCTCACCAAAGGCTTGAATAATCTGGCACTAAGGGGAGCACTAGTTCTAGGACCAGAAATGGAGAGAGTGGGGCTAGTAATCAAGCAGTCGGTTGTGTGTTCCTGTCTTATTTGTTAGAGGTGTGAGCTGCAGCCTCAGGAATAGCAGCTTGTTTTCATCTAATAAACCCAGTTGATGGGACTGCCTTGGCTTTTTTGCCGTCATTCCAATACTTTTGACACCTCTGCAGAAAACGGCTGGGATCAACTCTGTTGTTGCAAACTATGATGTTGCGTTTTAGATTAAAACATCCTAATGAACACCAGAGATTAGCTGGTTTTATATTTATGGTTTTATTTCCACCTGGCAGTGAAGCTACATTAAAAATGCCCCCCAGCTGTGGAACATGGCTCTTCCTGGCAGCCAGTGCTGGTCCGCTGCCCAGTGTAGCCCTGCAGCTAAGCAATAATAACTCAGCACCACACCCTCAGTCTGATCTCAGCCTGGGAACGGCACTTCGACCTGATTGGCTGCGGCCTTGGAAGTCCTGTATGGTGAGTCTGATCATCTGAAGCTAACTGCTAAGATAAGCAGTGTTTTTCACATGAATGCAGAGTTTATAGACTTTGATCTAATCCATAGTTATTCTGGTCATTAAGGACAACAGATAACAATCAGCGTTACAAGAAGCTCTTGATTTTTGTTTCTTTATTTCTGTTTATTTTCTGATATTCAAGCAAAGGTGAAGAATTAAAGCTATTAAAACAGACATTTTTTCAGCATTCTGGCTCAATTAAAATCCCATAATCTTAGTTATTCATATATCTGGCAGATTTTTAACTTCAGTAAATTTAGGAGTGTAAAAGTAGTACTTAAAGAGTTACGTTTAACACCAATCTGAGTGCATTTGGTCCCACCGTGAATTAGTGTTAAATAAACTCTCTACATATTGTATATCTGACTGCAGTTGATTGTATTAATAACTCTAAAAGAGTTCATATACTTTGACATTGCATATTTAACACCGGAATTTACTAAGTTTCAGGAATGAGAAATAAAAAAACTGGATCTATTTTAAAGTTTCATGCTTTATTTAATGTCTTATTCAGATTATGAATCACTATTATTATGTGAAGTAAAAATGAGCACTGAGAGTTGATATGCAAGGAAGAAAAGGTTTTATTTTACTCTGCAGAGGAGAACGACTCAAACAGCTGAATCCAGCTCCCAGTGAGGCTCTGGCGTGTTCAGCATCCCAGCCCTGCATATAAAGAGACTCCACACGCATAGACATTGTTTCCTCAGTTCATCAAGGACAAACATTTAGTCAGATAAACACTTCAGACAACTGTTTCCATCCATACCAGAAACGGGACGTCAGAACATTTAACACAGTGAAAACTTTTCCTTCTGCTCTAAACTAAGGAGGAAACTTTCTTCTTCTCAGGTTTCTAGATAATCACCCGATTCAGGCAAAGAAAAACACCTTAAACATTTAATCTCACAAACAGGACAAGGAAAATATGATTCCACAGATCCTCCCTTTTGATCCTTAATGGAACAATTACAACAACAAATAAAACAGAGTAAAAAACTCTAAATAAAGTAAAATACATACAAATATAAATGAATAAAATAATAACATAATGTGTAAAATAATAGCTAAAGCAAAAACAAGAATGATCATGATGAAGATGATGACGATGATTCGGAGAGACGGCATCCATCCCACTTTGGATGGTGCAGCTCTTCTTTCTAGGAATCTGGACACATTTATTGGTCCTCCAAAACCCTGACCCCCCAGGGTGCAGACCAGGAAGCAGAGTCCTAGTTTAACAGACCTCTCTGCAGCTTCTCTACTGTTACCCACTCTTTACTCCATCCAGACAGTGTCTTGCCCACGACCAAAATCTAATAAATTAGCAAAGATTCCCAAAGGAGGAAATCATGATAATCTAATTAAAATCAAAATAACTCCAATTGGGGAAAAAGTTAAAACAATTAAATGCGGTCTGTTTAACATAAGATCGCTTTCCTCTAAAAGTCTACTAGTTAATGACTTGATTTGTGATAATCACATTGACTTGTGTTGCCTTACAGAAACCTGGCTGCAGCAAGAGGATTATGTGAGCATAAATGAGGCAACTCCTTCAAGCTATTTAAATTTTCACATACCCAGAAGTTCTGGGCGAGGAGGAGGAGTAGCAACAATCTTCCAGTCTGACTTACTGATTACTCCCAAAACAGTTAATACCTACAACTCTTTTGAACATTTAACCCTTAATTTCCCTGATCCAAATTTCAAGGCAAGAAAACCTCTTCTTTTTGTAACTCTGTATCGTCCACCAGGTCCTTACTCTGAATTTTTAGATGAGTTTTCAGAGTTCCTTTCTGATTTGGTATTAAATACTGACAGGGTCATCATAGTGGGAGATTTTAACATCCATGCTGACATTGAAGGCGATAGCTTAAGAGCAGCCTTTAATACTATCTTAGACACTATTGGCTTTGTTCAAAATGTGAATAGTCCCACACATTCTCATCTTCATACTTTGGATCTTGTGCTGACATACGGCATAGAATGTGAAGAAATAACAGTATTTCCTCACAACCCTGTCCTCTCTGACCACTTTCTAATAACCTTCAGGATTACTTTAACAGAGTTCTCCTCCCCCAAAAGAAGGTTTCATTTTAGTAGATCTTTATCAGATAGTGCAGTTATAAATTTTAAAGAATCTGCTTCACTTTCTCTCTCCTCTGTGTCGCTGAGCAGTGTTGCAGAGTGCAAAAGTATAGCTTATTCCCCTTCACAGGTTGATGATTTTGTTGATGGGGTTGCTAGTTCTCTGCGTACTGCCTTAGACAACGCAGCTCCTTTGAAAATGAAAACCGTTAAAAATAGAAAGCTTGCTCCTTGGTTTAATGCAGAGCTGCGCACTTTGAAGCAAAATGCTAGGAAACTGGAGAGAAAATATCGCTCCACAGGCCTGCGGGAGTCCTTCCTAGTCTGGAAAAATGGTTTACTGCTGTATAAGAGGACCCTTTGTAAAGCAAGAGCAGCATACTTCTCCTCATTAATAGAGGAGAATGAGAATAATCCTAGATTTCTTTTTAATACAGTTGTCAATCTCACCCAGAGCCATAGCTCTGTTGAACTGTCCATTCCACCTGCTCTTAGCAGCAATGATTTTATGGGATTCTTTATAAATAAGATTGATCTTATTTTTAATAAGATCATAAGCACTCCTCTATCCGCGATTGTACCTGAGGTAGTCATGGAATCTGAACCGGGTTTAGACTGCTTTGATCCAGTTGAACTTTCTGAATTAGCAAAATTATTGTCTACATCTAAGCCTTCAACTTGTATGTTAGATCCAGTTCCAACCAGGTTATTTAAGGAGGTATTCCCTTTGATCTCCTCCTCCATTTTAGATGTGATTAATCTATCTCTGTTACAGGGATATGTACCTAAAGCTTTTAAGGTTGCTGGAATTAAACCTCTGCTTAAGAAACCGTCTCTTGACCCAGATGACTTGGTCAATTATAGACCTATATCCAATCTTCCTTTCTTATCCAAAATTCTTGAGAAAGTAGTTGCCAAACAAGTTTGCGATCACTTACACCAAAATGAACTTTTTGAAGAGTTTCAGTCTGGCTTTAGAGCTCATCATAGCACTGAAACAGCTCTGGTGAAAGTCACTAATGATATTCTCATGGCCTCAGATAATGGACTTGTATCTGTGCTCGTCCTGTTGGATCTCAGTGCTGCATTTGATACAGTTGACAATAATATTCTTTTAGAAAGACTTGAATATTTTGTTGGAATTAAAGGAACGGCTCTAGACTGGTTTAAATCTTATCTATCTGATCGAATTCAGTTTGTTCATGTTAATGATAGATCTTCAACACGCTCAAAGGTTACCTGTGGAGTACCACAGGGATCAGTGCTAGGACCAATTCTCTTTACTTTATACATGCTCCCAATCGGTAGAGTTATTAGACAGCATGGGATTAATTTCCACTGTTATGCTGACGATACTCAGCTATATCTGTCTATAAATCCAGATGAAGCTAACCCATTACATAGATTACAGGCATGTTTGAAGACATAAAAACCTGGATGACTCTTAACTTTCTGCTTCTGAATGCAGATAAAACAGAAGTTATAGTCTTTGGACCAGAGTCTCTGAAAAAGAAACTGATTAGCCAGTCACTTCATTTGGATGGGATTAAACTGATTTCAGATAAAAAAGTAAAAAACCTTGGTGTTATTTTTGATCAGGACCTGTCATTTAAATCCCAGATCAAAGAGGTTTCTAGAATTTCCTTCTTTCATCTGAGGAATATTGCAAAAATGAGGAATCTCCTGTCCAGGGGTGATGCTGAGAAACTAGTCCATGCATTTGTTACTTCAAGGCTGGACTATTGTAATTCTTTACTATCAGGAAGTCCACAAACTGTAGTTAAAAGCCTTCAGCTGATCCAAAATGCTGCAGCCAGAGTTCTGATGAAAATGAAAAAGAGAGATCACATCTCTCCTATCCTGGCTTCTCTTCATTGGCTTCCTGTTAAATCCAGAATAGAATTTAAAATCCTCCTTCTCACATATAAAGCCTTAAATGGCCAAGCTCCATCTGATATCAGACATCTGATTGTTCCTTATGTTCCTAACAGAGCACTTCGCTCTCAATCTGCAGGTTTACTAGTGGTTCCTAGAATTTCTAAAAGTAGAATGGGAGGCAGATCTTTTAGTTATCAGGCTCCTCTCCTGTGGAACCAACTACCAGTTTTAGTCCGTGAGGCAGACACCCTGTCTACTTTTAAGGCTAGGCTTAAAACTTTCCTTTTTGATAAAGCTTCTAGTTAGAGTGGCTCAGGTTATCCTGAGCTATCTCTATAGTTCTGCTGCTATAGGCTTAGACTGCTGGAGGACATAGGCAGGCACGTGCAGGGGCTTGAGCACCTGCCCCTTTTGCTCCATGATCCCAATGTGCCTTTTTTTTTTTTTTTTTTGACACATGTACTGAAATTATTATTATTAACTTTTTTTTTTTTGGCAAGAAAAACAATACAATAAGCCCTCCGGTCACATTGTTACCTTTGACCTTTTGCCGGTGCTAAAGGAGCTAAAGGTAGCGAATATTCCACATTCCACTGTGGCCGCTGCTCATTTGGCCCTAAGCAAGATCAACCATGATCGGACGGATGGCTATGTCTTCAGTCTGCACCGCCTCTCCAATGTCAACCTGAATAGAGATGTAAGTGAAACCAAATGAGCCCCATGGATGATGCAGTATTGTTTGATCTAAAACACTGTTTGCTCTGTGCTTTTAGTATTTTACATTGAAAATCATGTTTTTTAATTCACAAAAAACTGTTCTGTAATGATTACAGAACAGTTTTTTTGTGAATTAAAAAACATAATTTTTGGTGAAAATACTGGAGTAGGCTTGCTACTTGTCAGACAACGGAAAACTTTGAACGTTGTATAATTTCTCTACTTTAGCAAAGAGTAGCGGTTTAAACGGAGGAAAGTAGTTCTTTCTCTGAAGAACTACTGAGCGGGAGGAGACAGCCAGGTGAGGAAAAGCTGTTCTTATCTATCGATTCAGTATTTTTATCATACAGACATTAGGCTGTTGTTCTTGTGCTATGAGCTAGCTGCTAGCTAATGCTAGCAAAGCAAGATAACTAAAAAGCTTCCCTGTGTCGTTAATGATAGTAGGACATTCTTCAGTATTACTTATGCAATAGGGGCACATCGCCCGTCAAAAACCTATCATCTCCATAATGGATATATGTCTGATTTTCTAATTTCATGGCCTGCATGATGTACATTGCATTTATTCTAGCGTTAGGTAAAGGTATCTTGAAGGAGAACTCATCCAGAACTACCATGATAGATATATGATAGATATAATGTATGAAGCTGGTGAAAACAAAACTGCGCAGCTTATGCAAGGAGGATCGGTTGTCAGACCTTCTTTTAATAATAATAATAATAATAGATTTTATTTGTAACGCACCTTACATTTCAAAGAAATCTCAAAGTGCTACAGAGACCAAAAGAAGAAAAAAAAAAAAAGACAAAGACAAAAATAATAACAATAGTAAAAAAAAAAAAAAAAAAAAAACTGTAGGGCTTACAGCAATACATCCTACATCGAGCGGCACCAAAAACCAACAATTACCAAAAAATAATAATAATAGTAATAATAAATAGTAATAATAAAAAATAAAGAATAAATTGTAGGGCCCACAGCAACACATCTCGCACCAAGTGGTACCAAAACCAACAATTGAAACCAACAATAAAAACCACAATTTAAAACAAAACTTAGAGTTCTAAAAAGGCCTGTTTAAAAAGGTGAGTCTTTTGTTGGCAATCGAGAAGGATGTGCCAATCATTCACAGTGAGGTTATTAACATTTTTAAAGACATGGCTAACAGAAAACTGCTGCTGTGAACAAAAGAGAACAAAAATAGCAAAAATGCCTAAAAGTTGGAAATTTGTTTTCAAACAGTTAAATCACCATGACAGAAAATAAGTTTTTGGATCATAATCTTGGATTTAGTTTGGGGGAAAAAGAAAGGCAAGAGACTGAAATAAATAAGAAATTGACCTTCACTCAACACAGAAAAGATGAGACAATGAGGAAAAAAAGAAAAGAGAAACTGACAAGAAAAAACGAAGAGGAAAGATTGAAGAAAATGTATTTAGGTACTTACAAAATACACTAAGACACAAACAGAGTAGGCTTTTCTCATGGTGACATGCATTAATAAAATGTTTGCTTTTGTTCTTTTTTTTCTGCAGTTCCACGTTAAAGTTTGATGCAGCAGCTCTGCTTTTCTGAATGGACCGTCTCCATCTCCACTGTCAGTACAGCAAACCAGGCAGACATTCTTTTTTATAGATTACAGTACACTAAAAGGTTGCATTGTGCCCTTGTATGCATTTTTAACAGTTTAATTCTGTAAAGACAAAATATGTCTGGTGATCCAGCTCTGATTTACATCTTTGGCTAAATTGCAGGTTTGAATATTGTAATACTTTCCTATAACAAAATAGACCTGCAGAAAGAAATTACTAATAAAATATTTTACATATGCATAGTTCTATGTTCTATGTAGAGATTTCCCTTAGCTTTGATTGTATGTCTCACAATTTTGTAATTTATCATTGTTCATTAAACTCTGAAAGCTATGTGACTTTGTTAATATTCTGTCCTAAAATGCGATAAGATGTGCCCTTCTTTTTTTTTTGAGCACCTGCCCCTTTAGTGGTCTCTGCACGGCCCTGGACATAGGGACCCCTTTTTCATCATTCTGCTTCATTCTATCTCTATTCTCCCACTCTGCAGAATCTGTTAGTTCAATCTCTAACGTTCTGCTCTCTCTGCTTTTCCTCAGAGTAGCTTCATCTGGTCTGTTCCTGTTTGGCTGTGACTCCATCCTGGAGAGAAATATCAGCTGTGCTGCTGCCATCAACACCTTTGTTTCTAGATGTTGGAGCTTGGCCTGTTTTCCAGTGTAGTCCTGTTTCTCTGACTGTGACTAACTGGATGTGCTCTCTTCATCCTCTGACATGGGAGCTGGCTCGGAGCTCGTCTGCCTGGCTGTGTGTTTCCTGGACGGGGCCGCCTGTGGAGCTGGTTGACAGTTGCCTTTTGTATCTATGCTTCTTTTTCTATGTCTGCTTCTGTCTCCTTGAACCCCAGTGGGCCTCAGCAGATGGCCGCTCACACTGAGCCTGGTTCTGCTGGAGGTTTCTTCCTGTTCAAAGGGAGTTTTTCCTCTCCACTGTCGCTACAAGCATGCTTAGTGTGAGGGATTGCTGAAGAGTCAATGAGTCGATGCAATCAGCTGGTTTTCCTTAGATAGAAAACTTTGAATCAATCTGACTGGATGATCTGGTTGAACTGGAAAGTGACCTGAGATGACATGTGTTGTGAATTTGGCGCTATATAAATAAACTGAATTGAATTGAACACCAGTGCTTCAGTATCCGTCACTGTTCAGTGGTTTAAGACAGAACCTCCATTAAGACGAATCACTGGAATTAAGCTGTTTCAGAAATAGACATCTAGGTGATCATACGCAAAATAAAATAAAAAACTTCTTTTTTAAGAATAATAGTGACAAAACTAAAAATAGAAATTATCACAGGGCAAATAAACATCAAAATGTCAAAGTCTGACAGTCACTTCAACCTAGAATGATTGTTTAGATCAGAAGGTTGCTCTTCAACCCAATCAACAGTCTGGAAGCTCAGAGATTTGGTGAAAGCAGCCGTCAGTTGTAAACACCACTAAGGATGGCTTTAGGATGAGATAACAAACTTCCACTGTTAAAATCTACTGTTTTATATATGTTTACCTGAATTTAGAATAGTTCAAATTACTCATAAAGGACAAAATAGTCTGAGATTTTTATTAGGTAGGAGTAGATTACTGAAGTAAAAAGTATGACACAATAAACCTAATTCTTAAAGTACATCTTTTGTCTTTAAATTGTTACTACCGGTAAATTAAATGTAACTGAGTAAATGTAACCAATCACTACACCCCCCCCCCCCCCCCCCCCCCCTGGTTGTTACCATGTTCTATTAATGAAATGGCAGAAAATCTATGAATTCAATTCGAGGTTTGCAGGAGTTTGAATATGAGAAATGAATATTTTACAATACTTTACAAGGCAAATGAAAGGCAGAAGAAAAACATATTAGATTATTTTGAGTTTTTAAAATGATGAGGCCTCAATCTGACCACCAAGATCTACAACAAACAGCTATGATAGAACAAAATAACTGTAAATAAATCCCTTTTTAGATTCTTACTGTATGACGCTCAAGATATTCTTTTATAATTTGATATGCCATACATAGTACAAAAACATCTGATTAGCTATTGAAGGGATCCCATGGCACAAGTTATTAACTGCACTGACCAGAAGTATTCAGTCAGTTGTAAACCACAGTATGTCAGAGTTTGAAAGCATCCAAGTCTATGACTATAAATTATAGCATTTACATAAAAAATCGTAGGCTTTAACAGAGTCCTATTACAGAGGCCATGTTGAGTATATAAAGCACATGATTTAGATGGGTTTACCTTTTTAATACATTTAGAAAAGAATCACACATTTGAGTTTACAAGTTTGGAGCTTTTAATGTTACATCCCCAGATCCAGATTGATCTTTTAGTTCTAGCTCATTGTCTGTGTACTGATTCTTCCACCAAACGAGTCGTCAGTCTTTAGCTGTGTTGTAGAAACCACATTCAACACTTCATCCACAGCAAATGAAAAGGCTTGGTGTGATGGGACTGGAAGTCATTGCAAATTACATTAACAGCAGCACCGTGATATTCAGTGGGCATTTATAACCAAGCAACTTCCTTATCCATCATATCATTTCTCAGTGTTCCTCCATGTTCCAAGCAGAATGCTGGCAGAGAGGCATCTGGACTGCTGTTGGTATTGCAGAGCAGCCAGCTTCACAATAAGAGTTGGAATATCATATCACAGTTCACTGTCTTCGGGGTGGGGTGTTATTAATCACAGGAAGTTTTCCTTTAATCTGGGAGGATTGTAAACCAGAAGAGCAGTGTGAGCAGCACGCTGCCCCAGATTGAAGATCTAGCACCTTGTAGCAGCTTTTAGCCACTGTGGTATCTGCAGGCTTCTTGCAGGCCTGTTTCTTAATGCTGCCTCAGCTAGGATTGATCCTACTGAGTAGGTTGATGTAGGTGACATCTTAGTGAAACTCAGATGAAGATTCCAGATGGAAGTGTGTGATGTAGCTCCAAGATTGAGCTATGTTTGTCTGCTTCTTTAGCCTACTCTGGTACTCTGCCTGTGAACTTTTCGCAGTGGGAAGCATGGACCCAGGTGGTTCTCTCAGCTGCCTTTACTGCTGTGCAGGTGGTCAGCAACACCTGGAATGGAACCATCAACCTCCAGGATCTTCCAATCTTCCTCCTGAAATTTCTAATAAAGACAAAATCTCCAGGCTGTAAATCATGGACTGTTAGTAGCTGGTGAAGGCAGTCCTCTCTGTGTCTGGTCTCCACTTGCTTTAGCCGGGCTGTAAGGGAAATTAATTAATGAAGCTTTTTATCACCATATGCAAGTGTAGATGCTGTATGAGTCTCTGGCAGTCCTGCAAAGACAATTTCATAAAACCTGAGATTAGATGTTTTACGGCAGAGCATTCGCATCAGAACAATTTCTAGTGCCTGGACCCAATTCAGACCCGTTTCTTGACAGATCTAATTTCTCTTTCAGCAGCTCCTCTGCTCTGTGGATGATAGACACAATGCTTCATTAGGTTAACATTAAACATTTCAGCATATGTTGGAATATTTCAATTGCAAAATGTTAGGCTTCAATCCATCTTGAAAACATATCTAAATCACTAAGCAACATTTCTTTCCTTCACATGGAGTTAGTTCAAAAAATCTATCATTAGATGTTGAAATGGAGCATCAACTATTTTTATGGCTCCTCAGCCCATCATTTTCTATCCTCTAGAAACGTTGTGAGTTGCACAGATTAAACAATCTTCACAAAACTTTGTTGATATTTGAGAAAAAATAAACCGTTAACCAATTTTTATCCATCCATTTCCTAGTCCTCCCTTTAGACGCATGGTCCCCCATGGGTCAAAACACAAAATGGATGGAAAAAATAGTTTAGGAAATCATTTAAGCCCCACCAGACGTTATTTGGAAAAAAAAAAAAAGACAAAGAAGGAAAAAAAGTAAAGTCTTAGAGCTCCATTTGTCCAGTCCGGATGACAAAGGACCTCATCTCATCATCTTTAGACGCCCTGCAGTTCACAGGTTTTGGGCAGAAAGCTCAGAAAATAGTTCAGCCTCATAAATCAGCTTAAAAGGAATGATGAAGATTTAAGAAAGTAGAAGGAATCCAAAAAAAACTAGACTGAGATTGAATGACTAAACTGAATTATTTAATGATAGCAACATTGTATTGATTTTAATATCATTATTACATTTTATATGATTATAAAATGTAATAATGATATACACCTGCTTTCTCATGTGTCAAAATAACAGCAGTGTTATCTGGGTGTGATGATCTGGAAAGGAAACGCATTTCAGATCCAGGGAAATTTAAGGTGGGACTTCCTCAGGTGTTTTTTTGTTGAATGCAAGATTATGAATTTAATTATTTTCAGGTATGACAAGGTGGGGGTACAAAAGGGGTCAGATTAGAATCAACCACAGTGTCTGAAGCAATGCTGGGATAGCAGTGTAGTAACCATCACAAACACGCAGAATATGTGACAGTCCTGTTATTACAGCATTTAATTTGGAGAAGAAATGGTAACTATTGCTAATTTGTTACCAAATTATTGGAGCAATACAAAAATCTACAGTCTCCCTGCTCATCCACCATTCATGGTTAAACAGACAGAGTGGACTGGAAAACACCAGAGTGGAAGCCATTACAAATTTTTGTAGACGCTTTAGGTGATATAAAATAAAAAAAATAATAATAAAAACTCTCTGGAGGTCATATATGATGAGGTGAGGAAACAGGCCTGTTTTATATTAGATAATCCTCAGAGATCTCTAACGCAGCACATCATTAAAGAAAACCTATAGATAAGAGAAAGACAGAAAGTTTTGCTACGATACCGTTTATCAGAGAAAGCTAATTAAAACCTGATCAAACTGTTATTGAGAGTTTTAGTTACTGGATATCCATTATTAGATAAAAAAGAAATATCAATTTAAACATGAGACCAGCAACTCACCGGAGAAAAACATACAAAATTATCAGGAAACTAATATAGTCTCTATAATGTACTTTGTGTGTATGTGTTACTTGCAGTCTGTTTGAACCGGGGGTCGCTCCAACGGCTCCCTCACTAGTCAGCAGAGTAACCTTGCTTTGGTGCCTGATATCCCCCTTGCTGAGAATGGCTTCTCTGTCCTCTCTGGCCTCCAAGGTAGGGTGGTGGACCTCCATGATGAACTGAGCCTCTGCCACATCCTCCTTTGCCCCCATGTTTTTTGTGTGGCACACGTTTTCTATCACAGTCACTCAAGTTGTCCTCACGGCGGCCCCTCCTTGAATGAAGAGCTGGTCCACAGGAGAGCTGGTCCACAGGAGAGCCGGTCCATACGGGCTGTTTGCTGGGTGTGGAAGATGGCTCCTATTTAGTGACCATGGAGCAAAGGTGATAGATGGATCCCAGCAGTTGGCCCCAGGGATACTAGAGTCTGGGTGTGAGTCTAGTTGGAGGTCAAATGACAGTCTCAGTTCGCCCCCATCATCTTCCTCCTCTGGTTTGGCTCTCTGAGAAACAGGGTAATAAAAGTCCTCTTTTAGAAATGGATTTGTAGCCTTGGGTTGATAAGGTGGATGTAGAGCAGAGAGCAGCAGGCCGGTGGTAAACTGGGATACAGGCTGGAGGAGCTCAGTGGTGCCGTTGGAGACGAACCCGCGGCCACAACAGCCGAAGAAGAAGAGTAAAAAAAGAAAATATAGATGTGCATTAATTCAATTCAATTCAGTTTATTTCTATAGCGCCAATTCACACCACACGGCATCTTAAGGCACTTTACAGTTCAGCCATTAGTAAATAGAACAACAGTGAATTTTCTAAAGTTGTTCCTATTATTATATTATATTTTATTTTCTATTATGAGATGTTTTTATTTTTTATTTTTGTTATTTTGAGCGCTCATAATTACTCCGGATCGTTGTTTTCTCTTTTTATTTTGTTGCAACACTCGGTCTACTTTCTTTATAAAGATCTACAACCTCAGTCTTAACAAAGACCTACCCTCAGCCTAGGAGAGGCCTACCTCGGTCAGTCTTTTGACTGCCTGTTTAATGTTATAATATTTTAGTTTTTTTTTACCTTTAAATGAGTTTGTTAGTTTTCTTCGTCTCTCAGTCTCCTGAAGTTATTGTCCTCCTGTCGAGATCAATCCACACGGTGGAGCATCAGAAAAACCTCCTTCTCTGAAATGGCCTTTTAAGGTAGAGGAAAAACCCAGATGGTTTCGGTAATCAGCCCTTCTTCTAGAATCCACCGAGTGGACAGATCAGCGAAGGATCCTGTTCTCGTGATGCCAAATTGTGTAAAAAGTAAAAATGAGCGCTGAGAGTTGATATGCAAGGAAGAAAAGGTTTTATTTTACTCTGCAGAGGAGAGCGACACAAACAGCTGAATCCAGCTCCCAGTGAGGCTCTGGCGTGTTCAGCATCCCAGCCCTGCATATAAAGAGACTCCACACGCATCAACATTGTTTCATTAGTTCATCAGCGACAAACATTTAGTCAGATAAACACTTCAGACAACTGTTTCCATCCATACCAGGAACGGGACGTCAGAACATTGAACACAGTGAAAACTTTTCCTTCTGATCTAAACTAGGGAGGAAACTTTCTTCTTCTCAGGTTTCTAAATAATCACCCGATTCAGGCAAAGAAAAACACCTTAAACATTTAATCTCACAAACAGGACAAGGAAAATATGATTCCACAATAATATAATTAATAATAATAATAATAATAATAATAATAATAATAATAATAATAATAATAATAATAATAATAATAATAATAACTAGAAAAAGCTGTTTCGGAGAAACATCAAAGTGGGAATGCTTTTGCTGAATGAAAAAAGCTGAAATTACCTGAAGAACATATGAAAATGTGATAGGAAGTCATCAGAAACTTCAAACTGCAGAAAACAATTGAATCATCTGAAGATTTTGTAGGGTAGAATCATTTGGCAGTAAAATGGCAGAAACAAACTCATCTTAAAAGCTGCACAGCCAAACCATACATAATATCAAAAAATGTCTTGAATGTGGGCACTAGAAGGGTCTTAATATAATGTCTCCCAAGTTTCTAGAAAAATGTATAAAGAAATTTTGAAGGGGGGTTTACCTACTTTCCAGAAACATGTCAGGCGTGTTATGAATTAGCAGCAAACAGAAAAGCTTAATTCCTGTCCAGAAACAGAGCAAAATGAAGCCAAAGTTCACAACATAGGTTGAAAAGTATGAAATTAGCTGAAGTAGAAATGAAATTACAAAGAAAAACTTTAATCTTATCTGGTTGAAGAAAAAATTAGTAGCTTAAGGATGGGAAGTAAAATGTTGAGGACGATGGTATTGAATAAGTATTAACATTTTGAAATCATATGTGGAAATGTCAAGACTTGGCAAAACAATTTGAAATTATTTAAAATGTGTCGGTTGATCAGCATAAAGAAAACAGTGTCATCCTTAGAGGATTGAAAATCTACAAACCTATGTGCAAGACTGACCATGAGAAGCAGAGGAAGGACAGAGAGAAGCTTATAGAAAGAGAGCTAATACCACTTAAGGAGCTGAATTTATAAAAAAATTTAACCTGCATGTTACGAGCCACTGTGGTAATGAAAGCACCGTTGGCAGGCTTAGGCTGCATGTTACAAGGTTAGCAGATGCTTTATTACAGTGTAAATCTTAGAACCTGATTAAGAAATATGCACTGAGGTGTGTGGTCAACAGGCCTTGGTAGTGTAATTTGAAGAAATTGGTTGAGTTTGGCTCATAGCTACGAGCCATACGGCACAATAAATGAGTGTATGTAAGGAAGAGGCTTTTATTTTGTAGGGTCACTGGAGTCTTATTTTGAAAGTCTATCATGGATGTGTGTCAAGGGAAGGGTCATGCCCAGCAGTGATATAGAATCCATTTCTAAATATGAAATCACTTGTTTTCCATGTTATTGGGTGAATAGATGCTCTGTTAGAGCGTAAATGGGAGACTTTTATTGTGAAATTCACTCCAGGGTATGTTTTGAAAAGGTCCCTAGAGTCTAATAGAAACAAGCTGGTAGAGTTTGGGTCATAATGCTGAGCCATTTGCATCAATTAATACGCGAGTATAATATAGAGGCTTTTATTTTGTAGGGTCACTGGAGTCTTATTTTGAAAGTCTATCATGGATGTGTGTCAAGGGAAGGGTCATGCCCAGCAGTGATATAGAATCCATTTCTAAATATGAAATCACTTGTTTTCCATGTTATTGGGTGAATAGATGCTCTGTTAGAGCGTAAATGGGAGACTTTTATTGTGAAATTCACTCTGGGGTATGTTTTGAAAAGGTCCCTAGAGTCTAATAGAAACAAGCTGGTAGAGTTTGGGTCATAATGCTGAGCCATTTGCATCAATTAATACGCGAGTATAATATAGAGGCTTTTATTTTGTAGGGTCACTGGAGTCTTATTTTGAAAGTCTAGCATGGTTGTGTGTTGAGGAAAAGGGTCAGACCCAGCAGTGATACTTGATGACTTTCCAATCATTAAATCACTCTTTCCCCTGTTATTAGGGCAATAGATGAAGTGGCAATGGGAGGCTTTTATTGTGAAATTCACTCCAGGGTATGTTTTGAAAAGGTCCCTAGAGTCTAATAGAAACAAGCTGGTAGAGTTTGGGTCATAATGCTGAGCCATTTGCATCAATTAATACACAAGTATAATATAGAGGCTTTTATTTTGTAGGGTCATGG